>NC_142082.1:47362704-47515204 GCF_054644295.1 Miniopterus natalensis
TAATAGTAGGTGAATCTATAATTAGAGGTGGAAGGGGATGAGTGGAGGTGGTAGAGGGCATAGAGGAGATAAAAGGTGATGGAAAAATTAAATTAAATTAAAAACAAAAAAATCAGTAAAAAGTCTTTAAAAATAATGAAACTAATAGCAATCAATAGATTTCATAAAAAAAGATATAGAGAGAAATTTCAAAGCACCGTTTTTCTTAATAATAAAAATCCTTAAGAGCCAAGCCATGCAACATTAATTTCATAACATGAATAAAATTAGTATATTTAAAGAATAAAATAATATACAGTAGTAAAATCAAAAGACTGCAGTAACACGCATCACTATGGTTGGAATTCAAGAACAAAGTAAATTAAACAACTCCTATTAATATGTTTTATTTCAAATTCCATAAATCTAATTTAAAAATATATAACCAAAATATTACATAATCATGTATAGGTATGTGATGAGACTGTTGAGAAACAAAAAAGATAAATGAACCCTAGCTGTTTTTGCACAGTGGTTAGAGCCTGTGGAATGAAGGGTCTCTGTTCAATTCTGGTCAAGGGCATGTACCTCAGTTGTAGGCTCCATCCCAGCCACTGGTTCAGGCGCATGCGAGAGGTAACCGATCCATGTGTCTCTCTCACATTGATGTTTCTCTCTCTCTCTCTCTTTCTTTCTCTCTATCTTCCTTCCACTCTCTGAAAACCAATGGAAAAAATATTCTTGGGTAAGGATTAAGAAAAAGAAAAGAATGAAAAATATTGAAAACAAGATAGTGCTTACCATGGGTGGGAGATGCGCTTGGCAGCTTAGAGGAAAAGTACATAGATACCTATAAGTCACTGGCAATATCCTAATTTTTGTATAGGATAGTGAATTAACAGATGCTCATTATTTTGAAAATAAGTGTATAAATGTATGAATGAATTATAAAATAAAACTCATATATACACACACATATTAATGTGCTGTTAATAATAAAGATTAAAGTTAATTAACGTCTTTGTTTCAAATCCTAAATTTCAATTAAATTTACTACAGATATTTTAATAAATAATTATTTAAACAAATGCACTTAATAGCACAACATTAAGCCTTACGATTGTCCATTATTTTATTCAAGTTTTAAACATTAACATTTTCTCCATTGACCTTTGTATACTGACTATTCTCAGGACTAAATCTTAAGAAGGGAAAGATTACTGAACCACTAAAAAAAGGATTATATTTTCATTAAGGTTCTAAGATAGCCTGTGGTTTTGCAATCTTTTCTAGTGCTCTTAGATATTTATTCTAAATAACCTAATGTAAATTTATATACCTACTTACAACTATCATTTTTAAGTTGGGGAATCATTAATGTATATTAGGCACATTTCTAAAACTATGAATTGGATTTATAGGATGATGTATTTTTATGCTTACTTCAGTAAATATTTTATTGAGATTTCCAAACTGCCAAGTTTTATTTTGTCTTAGAATGCTAATTTACAATCATGAATATACATGCTTACAGAAATTACCTGCACATAAGAATGATGTATGAATAGTGTAGATTTTATAGTTCACATATTGTTAATTATTTCTGTACTTTTCTTGTTTAAGTAGATTTAATTATTTTCAGTGAATATTCAATTTATTTTAATAATTTTCAAACAATAGGATGGTGAAATTTTAGTTTTTAAGTGTTATTAGTTTAATCTAGAAAGAAAAATACACTCAAATAGGATTTAATTAAATGACAAGTATTTTAAGCCTTGGGATTAATGCTGACTTAAAACTCTAAGATTTAATCAGAGTGTGAGAGAAAAACTTTTTATCAAAGATGAGAGTTTGCTAATAAAATGCAATGTTTCAACAAATCATTATACTTTGGTGGAAAAATATGCTTAACTGGCATATATTTCTTTTATAGTATGAATTATACATGTAGAGGAAAATGCATATAATAGTGTCAAATTATAAATCTCTATGTTTCTTTTCCTAAAACAAAAGCCCTAACAGTTTCCTTTACAGTCAAGAGTAATTTATAAGAAAATTTTTTTATGTTTAGATCCCTAGATATTTTGTTAAAAAAAATACTGTGAGCTTAATTAGCAGCTCTGAAATCTTCTACTACAAAATTCAAGAACTGCTATATAAAATGCATTAAACCCATATTTCTAACATAGGAGGTTCTGATAGACCTTAAGGATAAACAAATCTACTGAAACAAGATGAAATATAGAAATTGTACACAAAGAAATAATCTTACTGTATTAAAGTGAAAATGTTTGTATGACAAAAGACATTATAAAACAAGTAATATGATGTCAACATTTAGGGAAATATATTTGCTACATAAAACTGAACAAAGGTAATATAAAAACAGAGAAAAACCTTTTATAAATCCATTAAAAAATCAATCAAAACCTCAGTATGACAAAGGGCAAAAGAAATGAACAAGTGTTTTACAGAGGAGAAAAAAATAGATAGGAAAGTAGTAAAAAGATACTTTAACTCACTGTAGATTAAGGAGTAAAACTTAAAACCTTAATGAGATATTTGTAATAAACATCAGAATGGTATGATTTAATAAAGAAAAAGAACAAGACAAAGATAGACTGATGGTAGGACTGGAGAGATGGATAGAGGAGAGAAAGAAGGAAGGAAGGGATACTACCAGTGTTGGTGTGGCTGTAAAAAGTCAGAATTCCATCTTGTCAATTAGGCTGTTACTTGTTACATTAATTAGGAGAGCATTTTGACAACATTTAGGAAGAATGACAATGCACATATCTTTCATTCCAAAATTCCACTTCTGAATATATAACTCAGAAAATTTTGCATAGATGCACAAGGAAATGATAAATAAAACTATCGATTGCAGTATTGATTTTAAGAGCAGAATATTGAAACCATACATGTCTATCAAGAATAAAATAAACAAATATTTTGAGATTTATATTTACAATGGCATAATGCACTGAGTTAAAATGAATGAAACCAGTGTTGCACAGATGAACTTCAATAACTCTCACAAATAACTAGGTTAAAAGCCATAAATTGCTATATATTTAGAGTAATAAAATGAACTTTATATGTAGTTTTATTTTTATTTTTTAAAAAATATATCTTTATTGATTTCAGCGAGAGGAAAGGAGAGAGAGAGAGACAGACATACAGAAACATCAATGATGAGAGAGTCATTGATTGAGCCCACAAGCCGAGCATGTGCCCTGACCGGGAACCGAACCCCGATCGCCTGGATCCTAGGTCGATGCTCAACCGCTGAGCCACGCCCAGCCAGGCTATATGTAGTTTTAAACATGCAAAACTATATATGTAGGTGTTTTTCATATACTTATGTACATAAATACTTATACATATATTCACATATACATATATATTCTAACTATAATTGTTTGGAACCCAATATTTTTACATTTTAAATGCTGAACAATGTTATTTTTATGAATGAATTTATATTATAAAAAAATAATTGTACTGCCTAGGTATAAATCAAAATACTAAAAAATGATATAATGTTCCAACAATTTCCTCTAGTACTTCATGTGAAATTTAGCAGAAAACAAGATTATAGTTTGATCTATTTCATATTGGTTCAATAATTTTGAAAGCAAGAAAACTTTATGAGGTGGTATAATGATTATTTCCTTTGCAGAAATAAATAAATGGATCCAGTATTGAATGCAAGGAAGATTTTTAAAGGTAGTAAACTTTCACATATTTTCATACCTGAGTTTAATTTTATATTAGTCATCTAGCACAGTTACTGGAAAGTCATTAAAAAACACTATTTGGGGATTGGGATTTCAGTAATTGAGTTAAACTGTTTACTTAATATTTGTCACCTGCTAAATCATTTAAATATCATATTAATCATTGCCTATGTTCTTAGTCTGTTTAAAAGGCATTTGTTACAGGGGATTTTTTCTGGGTAAGGACATAAATTTTAACTCAGCATGTAGATATTATCTAGAGTCTTTCTTAGTTTCACATACAAATAACAGCCCATATAATAACTTAAGGTTTCAAATCTAATATGTTGGTAATATAGAAAGCCATTCTTAGGTGCCTATTATGGATGGTATGTATTCTACCTAAATAATTATAATCTGAACTGTAAAAATTAAATTTATCACTAGACAAAAAATCATGAATATAAGGGCTTTATTTTCCTACATCTTAATGTGATATCTAAGAGGCTGAAAGCAATGCTTAGGAATAACGTCATCCCCTATAATCAAAGAAGACATACATACAAAAGTTTGCCTGTGTGTCCATGTGCTATTTATTTATTTATTTATTTATTTATTTATTTATTTATTTTTAAATATATCTTTATTGATTTCAGAGAGAGAAAGGGAGAGGGAGAGAGAGATAGAAACATCAATGATGAGAGAGTCATTGATCGAGCCTGCAACCCGGTCATGTGCCCTGACCGGGAATCGAACCCTGATCGCCTGGATCCTAGGTCGATGCTCAACTGCTGAGCCATGCCCGGCTGGGCTCCATGTGCTATTTAAAGTGGGAAATAGTGTAACCAATTTTAGCTATTTTCCCAGTTTAGCATACAGAAAATCTATTAATTTACATTTCTGAAATGTTGAACATTTGCAATGTAAAATACTAAAAATATGTGCTGTCATAATGACAATAGTAATTATAAGAAAAAATGGTAGCATGGAACCTTTTTAAAACTTGTTTTTTGGTTCATCCTTAAATCACAAACACAAATAAAGTATACAGATAGAAACTTGAAAGCATTCCCAAACAGAATATGCCATTAATTATAAGAACTCTTTTTTTCCTCTTTTTTAAATTAAATTTTTAGGGTGACAATGGTTAATATGAATATATAGGATCCAGGTGTGGGTTTCTATGTTACAAGACATGTATATTGCTTTGTGTGCCCGACATCCAAAGTCATATCTTCTCCAGTTACCATGTATTAGGACCCCCTTCACTCCCACCCCTTCCCTCTGGCAACCACCACACTGCTGTTTGTGTCCACAAGTTTCAGTTTTATATTCTTCACATTAATGAAATCATATCGTTCTTGCTTTTTCTGATTGACTTATTTCATTTAGCATAATGCGTGAACACCTCCCCAATAACTTTTCACAAAGGTTATTTATGGTTTATACAACTCCGTACTCCTCCATATCCCTGTCCCTGCTGATTCTAGATGCACAAGAACTAAATAAACTCAAAGAACTTACTTTTGTCTAGGAAGGATTCTAAGGATCTTGTAGTAGGGGCCCTTAAAAAGAGAATTCATATTAGTACCCTTTTTTTCTGAGAGATCACCCATCTTGGTGTTAATGCCTACATCTCATGTCTGTATTGCCAGAAGTAATGAAACCATGACTAGGTTCACTTACAGGCAGATATTGTTACTATCATAATCAGGATTTTATCTGCAGCTCTATGTGAACAATCAGCTAACACTTCTTTCCTGTCACACCAGGTCTCTGAAATGACCAACCTCATCTGCATGCTCACAACGTACTAACAACTTCTCTGAGAACTTGGTAGAAGAATTTCTATTATCCCTGTAGGAATATGATTCTTTCTAATTCTTATTCAACTGGGTAGAGAATATATTAAAGGGTAGATATTGGAATCATCTTTCTACTCCTAAAACCAACTCAATTCTGGCCACTAATATATTCCTTAGAAACATCCTATTTATTTTGAAGTTAAAATACATTTATATATGTATTTAATTTTGAGATAAAATATATTTTTCAGCTAATATTGATCATACAGTAAATAGTTACTAAAACAGCAATATTCTATTCTTATGTTTGTTTGTTTTTATCTTGGTTAAATAAAAAGCATCACATCGTCCATTCTTCAGTGTATATTCTCATAGTAAACCTTGAATATTACACAAACATCATTCTGGTACCTGAAAAATGGCCATAAAATATGCTGAGATTTATGTTAGCTTAAGAAAATATTCACTCTGACCAGTCAAGAACATTTCTTTCTTTCTTTTTTTAAATACATTTTTATTGATTTCAGAGAGAGGGAGAGAGAGGGAGAGAGGGAGAGATAGAAACATCAATGATGAGAGAGTCATTGATCGGCTGCCTCCTGCACGTCCCCACTGGGGATCAAGTCTACAAGCTAGGCATGTGCCCTGACCAGGAATCGAACTGGATCATAGGTTGATGCTGAACCTCTGAGCCATGCCAGCCAGACAAGAACGTTTCTAAATATGATATTCTTCATTTACATTAAATGAAAAAAGCAAAAATCTTTCTCCAAAGCAGCAGTAAAATATATATGAAAAATCCATAAATTAAAAGTGAAATATTTATTGTCAACTCAACATTTTCGCAGTGATATCAAATCAGGATCACAAAATTAATATTTCCAAACACTAAATCTTTATTGCCCACCATATTCATACCCTTTCCTTCTCCTCTTATTCCCCATCTAATTTTTCAAAAAGTAATTCAGTCACTCAGGTCAAAAACTTTGGTAGTAATATTTTTTACTCCTTTCTCTCATACACTAATTTCAATCCACAAATCAATTTGTTGATTCTTCTTTTGAATATGTTGAGAGCCCTAGCTGGTTTTGGTTAGTGGTTAGAGTATCAGCTTGTAGACTAATGGGTCCTTGGTTCAAATCTGGCCAAGGGTGCATACATACCTCAGTTGCAGGGACATGTGCTGGAGGCCAACAATCTGTGTCACATCAATGCTTTTCTTTTTCTCTCTCCCTTCCACTCTCTCTGAAAAGCAATGGAAAAAATATCCTCAGGCGAGGATTAAAAAAAAATGTATCAAGAAAACAAATTCTTTTTACCTCCTGAATTTATATTCTGACCCCATAATCTCGTCCATAGACTATTCAAATTAAGTAATTATGGCATAAGTGGGGTTATTTTTTTGTTTTGTTTTTGCAATTACACTTGCTTCCCTATAGCTTTCTCTTCATACAACAAACAGAGACATCCTTTTAAAACTGCAACTCAGAGCACAGAAACCTTAACTTGACTCCTCATCTTACATAATAGAACCGAAAGAAATCACTCCCACTTACAATGCCGCTTATGATATAGTCCCTGGCTATCTTTAAAATATCATCTCTTCCCACTCTGCATCTTGTTGATCTTCAAATGTAATTGTTTGCATACATTGTTGAAACTGATTTGCTAATATATTGTTGAGGACATTTGCACCTAAGTTCATGAGCCATATTGGTCTATAGTTTATTTTCTTTGTAAAGTTTTTGCCTAGTTTTGGTATTTGAGTAATGTTGGCTTTGTAGAATGAGTTAGGATGTATTCCTTCTGCTTCTAGCCTCTGAAAGATATTGGAGAGGACTGATACAATTTCATTCTTAAATTTGGGTAGAATTCCCCTGTGAGTCCAGCTGGAAGTGGTACTATCACTTTTGGAGTGTTATTAATTGTTGGTTCAATTCTTTAATTGATATAGGCCAATTCAGATTGTCTGTTTCTTTTTGTTGACATTCTGGCAGATTAAATCTTTCAAGGAATTGGCTCATTTCATCAAAGCTATTAAATTTGTGTACATAGAGCTTTCATAACCTTCTTTTATTATGTTCTTAATGTCCATAGGATCTGTAGTAATGACCTCTCTTTCAATTCTAATGTTAGTAATTTCTGTTCTTTTTGTTTGTTTTTTTCCCCCCCTTTAGGTTTCCCAGTTAGAACTTATTGATTGTTTTGATCTCAAAGAACGAGGTTTTAGTCTTGTTGGTTTTCTCTATTGATTGCATTTCCAGTTTTATTGATACTTGCTCTAATGCTTATTGTTTCTTTCCTTCTAATTACTTTGAATTTAAATTGCTCTTCATTTTCTGCTTCCTTAAGGTTCAAACCCAGATTCTTCATTTTATCTTTTTTTTCTAACATTTGCATTCAATGCTATAAATTTCCCGATAAGCATTGCTTTCACTGCATCCCACAAATTTTGATGTTATATTTTTATTTTCACTTAGTTCAAAATATTTAATTTTGGGGGGATTTCTTTTTTTGCCCATGTATTATTTTGAAGTATATAGTTTAATTTCTGTATATTTTAGAGTTTTTCACTTGTCATTCTCTTATTGCTTTCTAGTTTAAATACCTTGTGATCTAAGAGCAGATATTATATTGTTTCTATTCTTTTTTTTTTTAAATATATCTTTATTGATTTCAGAGAGAGGAAAGGAGAGGGAGAGAGAGAGATAGAAACATCAGTGATGAGAGAGTTATTGATAGGCTGCAGCCCGCAACCCGGGCATGTGCCCTGACCGGGAATCGAACCCTGATCACCTGGATCCTAGGTCGATGCTTAACCACTGAGCCATGCCCGGCCGGGCTATTGTTTCTATTCTTTTAAAATTGTTAAGATGTATTTTATGGCCTAGAATGTGGTCTTCTTTGTGAATGTTCCATGTGAGCTTGAGAAGAATGTGTGGTTTCTTATTGTTGAATAAAGTATTTTATATATGTTAATTATATCCACTTGATTTCTGGTGTTGTTGAGTTCAACTATATTCTTACTGATTTTCTGCCTGCTGGATCAGTTGAGTTTTGATAGAGGGGTGTTGAAATCTCCATTTGTGGTTGTGGATTCATCCATTTCTTTGTAATTCTATTGGTTTTTGCCTGACATAGTTTGATGCTATGCTGCCTGCTTAAAATTTTTAAATGTAAAAGTAAATGATCTTTATGACACTAAATTAATATTTTCTATCTTTCCCATATACTGAGATACCAAGAATCTTTCTTCTTTATTTCATAATACAGTGTTTTTTCATTATTTCTTGGCAATAGTCAAAGGGCTTTCTACATGGTATGCACATTTATCAAAGGGTTCTTGTAATATAAATTATCTTATGCATTTTAATAAATTAATATATAATTAATAAATAAGTAAAAGAAGCTCTTAGGAATTTTATAGATATTGAAATAGTTTTCCTTTAAATTAGTCTTATTATTAAAAATGTAAACATATCTCTGAGTATTTAGAAAACTTGTATTACTTAATATTATATTTTTAAAATAATGACTTTAAAATACATGTGTGTAGATGCTTATGCATTATGCATGCATTGCTATTTTTTTCTTTTTAGAGTAAATATTATTTAGTATGCAAATTAACCTAAAAAGTCAATTCAAAACCAAAACAAATTGTAATTATAAATGCAATTAAAAATTATTTAAAAATATCCCATTACTTCTCTCTCTTCCTCTCTCTGACATCAATAAAAACATATTTTAAAAATATATATTCCATTACTCAGTTTAACACATAATTATTTCCCATCTATTATGCATGTTTTCAGTGCTGCTGTTAAAGTTCTGAAATGTCAAAATTCCTGACCCCATGATATTTATATTATAATGGGTAAAAGAATATTAAGCAATAGTCACATAAATATATAATGAAATATCAGCTGCCATTTTTTCTTAAAATACACCAAGGGGGGCCAAGATAAATTTGAGAGGGAAGGTGTCAAGTTTGCCGAGAATCATCAAGAAAGCATTCCAGAAGTGTTGTTATCTATATATATATAAAAGGTATTTAAGTGAAGAAAGGGAGGCTATTCTATGGAATTTTCTTGAGAGGAGAATTCCAGTTACTAGAGCAAAATAATCTAAGTTCCTGAGGAAACAAATTGGAAATTTAAGGCATAGTAAAACTGAAATGTATTTATGCAAGAGTGATGTAGGAGAGTAAAGAGAATGTTAGAAGTGAAGTGAGAAGAGTAGGGAAGATATTTTAGAACCTTGATTGCCATAGTGAAATCATATTTGACCTTTTCTCCTAACTGTGCTGGGAGTCATTGGAAGGTTTTGTATGTAGTTGGTTATACTCACTTAAAGCAAATGGACTTAATATTTTGGTAGCTTTCATTTAGAATACTTAACACACATATGTAATCAGTTTATTTCAGAGTGGGTATTTCAGAATATGTTTAATTTTAGTTATCCTAATCTTCTTAAATTATTTTGCCCTGAAATAATTACAAAAAAAAACACACCTTCCTACTTAGCTTACAAGACAGCATTAGGAAAAGTTTCTTTGTATAACTTTAAACATTAAATCACCTTAAGTTTTATGAATGAACCAAAAAATGGTTACATTTAAGTTATATTCAGCTATCATTAAATTTTAATAATCTCCATAAATTGACTCACAGCTCATATTCATTCAAAATATATTTAGCCCGGCCGGGAGTGGCTCAACGGTTGAGCATCAACCTAGGATCCAGGCGATCAGGGTTTGATTCCCGGTCAGGGCACATGCCTGGGTTGCGGGCTGCAGCTGATCAATGACTCTCTCATCATTGATGTTTCTATCTATCTCTCTCTCTCCTTTCCTCTCTCTGAAATCAATAAAGATATATTAAAAAAATTTTTTCAAAATAGATTTAGATTCCTTCAGTTTAGTGTAAGTAATGGGTATATATGGATATTGTGTTCCTAATGGATCTTAGAGTCTATCAGTCAAAAAAAATTTTAAAACTATATATAAAACTTTTTTTTATCATTTCTACAATTCATTTAAGCTGCTGAAAGTTAGGGAGATTGACAAGATGGAAGATGGGAAGGATAAATTAACTTATTAGATTTGTTCTGGGTTGTGAGCTAATTTTATTAAAATTTTTGTACAATAGTTGCTTATTAAATGAGTAACTACAAACCAAGATGGTGGTATAAAAGGTTCTAGAATTTTCCTTCTCCCTGTCTGTTACCAAAGAGACAAGAGATCAGAAATGCTGACAAGATGTGGAGAAGAGGGCACTTTTTCCTAGTGTTGGTGGGAATGTAAACTGGTAAAGCCAGTATGGAAAACAGGGGATCCTGCCTTTGTGACAACATGGATGGACCTTGAAGGTGTTATACTAAATGAATTTAGTCGGATAAATACTGTATAGTCTTAGTCATATGTAGAATCTAAATAAGCTAAACTCATAGAAACAGAGAGTAGAATAGTGTTTATCTGTGGTTGGGTGAGTGTGTGTGTGGAAGAAACAGAGAGATGTTGGTGAATGGGTATAAATTTTCAGTTATAAGATGAATAAGTTTTGAGGAACCATTGTTTAATGATTATAGTTGATAATAATGTATTATATAATTCAATTTCGCTAAGAGGGTAGAACTCAAGTGTTCTCATCAAAATAAGTAAATTAATATGTGAGATGATGGATATGGTAATTCTATGGTGGAAATGTTTTCACAGTGTACATGTATATCAAGTGATACATTGTATACTTTAAATGTGTTATAATTTTTTATTTGTCAAGTATACCTCAATAAAGCTGAAAGATAACAATAAAAGATATGTATATAAATGTCTTTAGGGTAGTGTTTTTTGTCTTTATAGTTTAATGATCCATCCCCATGCTTAGGATCATTTCTCACATAGTCACAAAATAAATGACAGTATATTTTACTCAGTATGGCTTCTCTTCAAAGGAACAAAAGTTCAAAAAGAGATAACTGTGTACATAACTATTATAAAATATTGCTTTGAACTGTGCTTTTTTCATAGTATTTGATGAACATATGTAATTACTTGTGTGATTTTGAAATTTATAAATGTTAGTTTTTGCCTTGCCATGTGTGTTTATAACAGAGCCAAGCATCAAAGCTTCAACTGTGTTTAATACATTAGGCAGGGAATTCTAAAGTCAGAATCATTTAATAAGTAGTTTCTGGAAAGAGATATTAGTAAGTGAACTACATTAACAAAAAATCCAATAAAATGTGGCTGTATGCTACAGGTTATGAAAGTTTTCTCTCTCTTTTAAACTGAGTAATTAAGAGAGATAACAAGATATTTGTGACAAATACAAAAGAAAGATGCTTTAGAGGAAGAACTGTAGATATTTTAACTCTTAAAATCAGTAGTGACCAGGAGATGGAATGAGAATAGATATTGACTACAAATAGGCACCTAAAAATTATTTTAGGGATGATTAAAATGTGTTACATCATGATGTGTTGCATATTACCTGACTGTATACTTTTGTTAAAACTCAATCAACTAATTTTAAAAGCAAGAATTATACTGTATATAAATTATACCTCGCATACTTGAAAAAAAAAAAAAATCACCCAGTTAACTGTTGCATACAATTAACATCCATGCTTCATTCTCCAGTTCTTGCCCCCATTTTGAGATTTGTCACTTCTTATATTCCATAGGACCACATTCAATCTGCTTTCATTTCTTTAGGAAATTGATACTGCCTAAACTCTTTCTTTAGTTATTTTTCTAAAAGATTATCAGCAGACTAAAAGTCTCATTACCACTCAAGGAGAAGGCTAGGAAGGAGGGCAGGGGCTGTGTGGAAGTGGGCAGAGGAGGGGAAAGTGGGGACACCTGTGATAATGTCAACAATAAAAATGAAGTTTTTAAAAAAGCAGAAGGCTATTACTGTGAGGCTTTTATTTGTAGTCGATGCAGAAAAGCAGTTCAGAGTCACCCAAAGTCAATAAGAGCTGAGTCAGATTTTTAAAAAGGTGGTT
This sequence comes from Miniopterus natalensis, assembly GCF_054644295.1. NCBI lineage: Eukaryota > Metazoa > Chordata > Mammalia > Chiroptera > Miniopteridae > Miniopterus > Miniopterus natalensis. The sequence goes on from NC_142082.1 coordinate 47,375,213, forward strand.
ATATTGAGCAAAACAATGAATTGTGCCAAATGAGTTGCTATGAGACTAATTTTATTTGGTACTAGTAAATTGTTTCTGAATAATGAACCAAGAAGAGTTTCAAAAATATTTTAAGTAAAGAAAGAAGCACTTAATTAGTTGTATAGCCTCCAAAGATGACTATCATTATTATAATGATAAACTTTTTTATGTGTCTTCATAGAGAATCATTTCTCTTATTATACTATGAGATTTTTAATTAGTTTCTGATGCTCTATGAACTACTCCTTAGATTCTAACAATAACAAAAATGAGTGGAACAGCACAGCAGAGTAAAAAACAATAACACAGCAGAGTACAAAATGCAGATATCTTGGAGTGATAGAAAATTGAGTTTAAATTCATCATGTGATTTGGGGAAAATGTAATTAAGCTTTATAGAGCTCAATTTCTTCACTTAGAACATAAGGATAAAGATATTTCTTTTATGAGGTTGTTCTGAAGATCTTTTGAGATAACTTATGAAAACCACCAACCACTTTATCTGTAAATTAAGAGAATCTTAATATATAATACTTAATATAATCATTAATGTTTGTTATACACATGAGATAAAATTTTCTTCAATCATTTATATTTTCTTTAATAGCAAATTTATCCATGTTTAACAAATGCGTAGAGTCAATTTATGCAAAGAACCAAAACAAGGAAAGAAAAATAATTACAATTAGTGGGTAGAGATGGAAAGTATTTGTAGCTAGTAACAAATCTCAGGGTCATACTGATTCTGACAAATTGCAAATAATGTGAGCACAGCTGTTGCAGAGCCAGGGTATGTGTGCATGTGTGCAGGGGAAGGAGGTGGGAGAACGGATTACTGGCTGCAATATGTTCATGTAGTTTTCCTGTTTCCTCATCAAGAAAGAATCCTGTATGATCCTAATATTTGACAAGTTTTTATTAATGTAGCAGTTTGACATCCAAACCTATAGCTGTATTTGTTATTGATAGCAGTCCTTTTTTGCAGATAAAAAGCTAAGAATCACAAGCTACTCTTGCTCTTTGTTTTATTGCCTAACCAAAGGAGAGAACTGATATTCACATACAAATTATTCTTTTAGCTTGTTCATCTTTTACTATTCAATATCCATGCTAAATCTGAGGAAAATGTTGTTTTAAAATTGAAGATATAAAAAATATATTTGAAAATTGTGGGTTTTTTTTCTTTTGTGTTTTTAGTATTTTTATTGATTTTTAGAGAGAGAGAAAGGGATTAGGGGAAGAGAAACATTGATGTGAGAGGGGAACATCGATCAGCTGCCTCCTGCATGCCCGGTTACCAGGGATGGTACCCGCAACCTTTTTGTGCAGGGGAGGACACCCAATCAACTGAGTCACACATGCCAGGGCTGGAAATAGTTTGGATTTGTAGTTTGAATATATGTTTATAAAGGTATCATACATACATGGCTCTTTGGAAGGAGGTCAAACTGAGAAGTCTAGTCTCTACCTGACAGAGAGAACCAGATATTAAACTCTGAGAATCCAGCCACACTAACCAAGTAGGTTGTGAGAGGGGATGGGAAATAAGGCGGGGGTGAGAGTGGGAGGGTCTGTATATGATGATAAATAGAAGGTTGTTAGGAAAATAATTTGATTTATAAATTTAATAGAAACACATAAAATTATGTCCCAACAAAGGAATATAGTGAATGACAGTGAATCCAAACGTAATACTCAAATAATGCCAGGTAAATCTTGCATTAAAATAAAGAGCAATCAGACAGAAGTGATGTTACTAATGATGGAGACTGATAAAGCAAAGGGCCTTCCAATCTTAGATGAGTAGAAAAGTAACAGACAATCAAAAAGAGGGTCAGATTCACACATTAACTTATAATGGTGTGTAATTTGGAAACTAGTTCTGAGACACTAGTTAGAGTATATATTGGAAATTTATCACAAGGTCAGTTTGAGATGAACAACAAGGGTGATGATGCAAAATCTAAAAACATGTGCTTGGGTGCTTTACAGTTTCCCTTTTTAAATTCTTTGTCCATAGAACAGTGGTTCTCAAAATTCACTGTGCCTAAGAAGCATCTGTGACACTCCCTAATGTGGTTGATTTCTGGATATCCTTTGCTGAAATTCTAATTCAATAGGTCTGGAGTAGACTCAGTAATTTATTTTAAAGTAATATTGAAGGCTTCTTTCAAGCAGATTGTCCCTGAAGCATCAAAACCTTTGAAAGCCATTATTTAGAAGTCGGGGCATGCCTAAATTTTAAAATTTAGGTAGTCTTAGAGTTGGGCTCCAAATGTAGTTACCATCAGTAGATGAGTGGATAAAAAAGCTGTGGTGCATTTACACTATGGAATACTATGCAGCTGTAAAGAATAAGGATCTCTTATCCTTTGGAATAGCATGGAAGGACCAGGAGATTATTATGTTAAGCAAAATAAGCCAATTAGAGAAAGACAAGTATCATGTGATCTCACTCATATGTGGAATCTAATGAAAAAAATAAACTGGTGAACAAAATAGATCCAGAGACACAGAAACATGGAACAGACTGATGAATCTCAGTGTGAAGGTGGGGATAGATGGGTGGGTAGAAAGAGATTAACCAAAGAATTTATATGCATATACGCATAACCCATGGACACAGACAATAGTGTGAAGGAGGTCTGAGGTGGGTGAATGAAGGGTAGAGGGGATTAATGGGGGGGGGAAAGGGACATCTGTAATACTTTCAACGATAAAGATAAATTGATTTAAAAGAGAGAAAGAAATAGTGACAGGCACCAGGTAGAATCTGAAGGAAAGGAAACACTATGTACCTATCACTCTTAGTTCCTGGTTTTGCTAGAAGCACAAACACATATATGACAATATTTGGTCTCATAAAATGGAAATTTTACATTTTAGTCACTGAATATTTTAAAAAGATTATATTTCACTGCATTTCTATCTGAAAATACTTATAAAAAGTAACTATTATTTTACTTTTTAGAGAAAAGTTGTGGCTGATATATTGCTCAAGCCTTCTGATTTATTTGTACATCACTAGTCACTTTCCAAAGGGAATTTGTTTCAGGTGTCTGTTTCCAGATGCAAACTTAAACTGAATTTCTTATTAAATGGAATGGAAGACAAAGTGAAAAATATTATCTATCTATCATCTATCTGTCTCTATCTCTATCTATCATCATCTATCTATTGTCTATCATCTATCATCTATCATCTATCATCTATCACCTACCTTTCTATACTGTATGTCTTTATCCACCTATCTGTATCTATGACCTGAATTGATTTTGAGAAATTTAACTGTTGATAAATTGTTTATGTAATTGTTATATGCCAGAGACTTTTTAAAGCAGCTATTCTCATATTCCTTAATTCTTTGGTTAGTCCCACTAGGAGATTACTATTAATATATTTTCTGAACAGAAGAAAGAGAGGCAGATAAGTTTCAAATACCTTGGTCAAGATCACATAGTGTTAAAACCTGAATTTCTACCTGGACATTCTGTCTATAAAGTGTAGACTCTTATGCTACATAAACAATTAAAATTAAGCCTAAAAAGCTTCTTGAACATTTTGTATTTAAAGATAACACAAATGAAAAATGGATGAATTAACTAAAATATGAAAAAAATATTTGTTAAGTATAAGTAGATAGAGTATTTTAGGATAATGGTATAATTATTTACTTAAAAAGTCAGTGAAAAGATGCCAGAAAAATAATGGAAGGTATTTCTTTGGAATTAACAAATAAGAAAACAGAAGCATAACAGCCACATATTAGTAAAAATACCAAAAAAAAAAAAAAAAATAGACATAGTCCTGAACTATTTATTTACCCTGCACAAATTATATTTCTCATTTCTGAGCATCATTACCTACAATTATACTTACACCAAATTACATAGAAGAAAAATGCCAAAAAACAAAGGAATTTTGTTGTTAAAAATGTATCACCTAAAACAGTTTTATATAAAATCTACAAGCAAAATAATCTGGGTCAATAATATGTGCCAAGTATCTTTCATGATGTGAGAAAATTAGCATCATCAATGGAAAAATATACCATTGCTATATAATCCCCAATCAGGCAACATCCTCCTAGGCTTAGTAATCACAACCCATTGCATAATTCATTGAGATAATTAAGAAACAAATTTTAAATATTGTAGAGTCCCAGTATTTTTGTTCTAAGAATTCATGGGACTCCAAGGCACAAATTAAACTGGAGAGATTTACAACTATCCATATTTGTACTACTGGATAGAGTACTCACAGTAGGTAAACCAGATGATTACACATAAACACTGTCTGATATTTTGAAAAAGAAAAATGCATCGATAATTAGAAGCACGGTAGGTGAGTATCTCAATGCCAGACTAACAGTGGGGTTTGCTAGTCCAAAGATAATTGCTGCTGGTGGTATAGAGCACCATGATAGACTGAGCAATGCATGGCAGCAATTGAAGGTTGGAAAAGATGCCAGTTTTACAGTTTTTCTCACTTTATTTCTTAAACATAACAAATACTGAACAAGAAAAGTCATTCACTTGTGAATGATAAAGGGGAGTTACTGAAATTCCACAATTCTAATAAAAAGAAACTTGGAAACACTCTAATTCCTTCTAGATATTTAATTCCTTTCTACATTTTTAAACAGTAAAATGTTCCAATAGGCTATAGTCATACATTGTAGATAAGAAGGTCTAGAAGCCATACCTCTGAGTTCAGAAACCAACTTTCCTGACAACAAAGCCAATGTTTTTCCTTTGCTATTGTCACTGATGTCCTTATTTGGATTGTGTTCCATATTTATTCATGCAACAAATATTTTTGAGCAAGCTACATGTCAAACACTATGTAAGGAATGATTTAGAGCAAAAAAGTGTCCAAGGGTATATAGTTTCTGGGTTTCCTCTCTTTCTGTTGGTGGTGACACCAGCAGCCTAAAACTTGCAAGTAGTGTCTTACTTGATTCCTGTGTTGTTTAGCTCATAATGTATTATATCTTTACTTACCTGAGTCACCATTAGGAGTGCCTCAGATTATCCATCACTATGAACCACAGGATTGTTTATTTCCTTGCTTCTCTGTACAAACTCTAATCAGAATCCATTTGTCAATCCTTCCTCTTCACATTTTCCTTTGGAACGGAGTTTCTTATATCAGAACACCCGTTCTTTATCCTAAACCACTTCTCTTACTGTTTCCTTCCCATTACAGCCCTGAGGAGAATTTAATTGTTGTGTTTTTTTTTTGAGAATATTGCTCTTCCTGATGCATTCTCAAGGCAAACCTTTACTTTTTTCTACCATAAATCATGTGCACTACATGGGAGAAGGTTGGTTGATGTTCTCATTCTCTATTTCTCTACAAAATTCATTTCTTATGTTAATAGCATTTTGGAGAGAGAATGCAGAAATAACTACTGGAAAATGAAGTTGTTGAAATAGTATTGCAAAGGAATATTTCTTAGAACTTTAATACTGTATAAGTTATGTAAGATATTAGTTCTAAATGGCCAATGGAAACAGATATGGAAGGTTAGAAGAATGTTTCAATAGGTGGTAGAGAAACTTTCCTGTGATTTCTTGGAAGCTAACTTATGGATGTAATAAAATTGTATTTATACATAAAAAGTCACATATAATGGTGTATGTCATCATTATAAAAAAAAAGGGCAAACATAGAAAGCTATTGATGATTTATAAACAGAAGAGAAAGGAAACTGAGGAAAAAAAGTCCAGGAATTTGGGGACTTACCGGGTTGTAAAAAGCAACTATATCTCCACCACCAAAGGAATATGAAAGTGAAAAGCTGCTTGAACAATGATGTATGATTATAAACTCAGCAAATTCAACAGTGGGAATGAACCATATCATACTGCATAAAATTTGGAAACAAAGAAATTTGCTAAGTATAGGTACATATGTGTTTTGAGATAGGTTAGTATACAGAGAAATTTTCCCCCCAGCTGTCTACTGAGGACCTAAAAGAACTGACAGGACATTCAGTTCCCAGATCTTGCTTTCTAGTAGCATTCTTCAACATAAGTAATCTGGACTTCTTGAAGTAATGGCTGCTTCTAGTATTAAGGCAAATAATGTTAAAGATCAACCTGTTGTAGTACCAGGAAATAAAACAAACCAACAAAAACAAAAGAAAGTATATCACAATAAATACATATATAATACCAAGAGATATAGGAGCTGAGAGTTCCAAAGGTGGAACAATTTGAGCAACAACAACAAAAATTACATAGTATTAAATTATAACTTCAAGTATAAGATACATAAACATTAGTCCATACTGATAAAATTAATAGTTGAATAAATAGATAAGGAATGTATGATAAAATTTTCTGCAAAGAAGTATTACAAAAATTTTATAAAGATGTCCCTCCAGAAGATGCAACATAACTCCTCACCCTTTATGTGTTAAATGAGCAAAGTAACTTTTTCTGAAAAGAGTAATGATTTGATAGTTTAGTAACCAGAGTAACTATCTCAGCCAGATAATAAAGATCAATGCCAATAATGATAAGTCAAGTTGACAAAACAACACATATCCTTGATATGAAATGAAGAGAATAGCACTTAAAGTCTGTTGTTTTTAATCCCAAAATCCAGAATCACTGTCTAACAATGAGAAAAATATAAGGTTAACCCAAATTGATGGGTGTTCTGCAAAATACATGGCCAGTATTCCTGGAAATGGTCAAGGTCATCAAAAATAAGGGAAATCTGAGAAACATTCAACACTCTAAAGAAGTGTAAGAAAACATGACGACTAAATGTAATGTGGTACCTTGGATAGTATTTTGGAAAAACAAAAAGATATCATTAGGTAAAAACTAAGAAAATTCAAGTAGAGTTTGAATTTTAGGTAACAATAGCACATTGATACTGGTCCATTAATTATGGCTAGTATACCATAATATTAATAGAGAAATCTGACCATGATATATGGGAACTCTGTAATATTCTTGCAATTTGTCTTTATCTATAAATATTATTTTTTATTAAAAAGTTTATTACATGATAAAACAAACAACACACACACAAAAGTAACTATTGATTTGAATGGAAACACATAGAAATTTAGGAACCCAGGTCTACCTTTCTAAAATAAATAGGTAAATTAATAGTATTTAAAAAAAAACACAACTTTTAACAATCAAAATTAAAATAAATACAATTAAAAACAAAAAGAAGTAGGTTTGACTTGGTGTATTTAATGCATCTCTTAAAAGTGTATTAGTTTGCATTGAGCAGATAAAAAACATCATATTAAAGAAAAGATAACAATCACTGGCAAGTCAATATATTTTAAAATATGTTGTTGTTACTAAGTTTAAAAGGTAATGAGATAGCCTTTTTTGCAATCAATATAATTTGTAATAGCTATAAAATGTAGGGATACCTTTGTTTTACTTTGAATGTTTTAATAATGAATAAATATTAATAGAAAGCAAATCTAGAACAGAGAGGATGCCCATACAGCCTTTAAAGTATGACAAGTTTTCCCCCCTTCTCTGTATGTTACTTACAATTTATCTGAAAGATTGTCAGGCAAATTCTTAAGATACAGGCTGTGAATTTTCCCAATGTTTCTCAGTGCATCAACCTCTAAAATTATATAAGAGCAAGACAGGTGTGTCCACTTTCAGCACTCTTATTCAGCATAGTACTGGAAGTCCTAGCCACAGCGATTAGACAAGAAGAAAACATAAGACACGCCCAAATTGGAAAGGAGGAAGTAAAACTGTCATTATTTGCAGATGACATTATATTGTACATAGAAAATTCTAAGGAGTCCACCAAAAAATACTAGATTTAATAAATGAATTGGGCAACATAGCAAGGTACAAAATTAACAAGAAGAAATTGATGGCATTTTTATACACCAATAATGTACTCTCAGAAAGAAAAACTAAAAAACATCCCATTTACCACTGCAACAAAAAATTTAAGATACTTAGGAATAAACTTAATCAAGGAGGCAAAAGACCTGTACTTGGAAAACTACTGGATGTTGCAAAAAGAGATAGAGGAAGATATAAACAAGTGGAAGAATATACTGTGTTCATGGACTGAAGGTATCAACATCATTAAAATGCCCATACTACCCAAAGCAATTTATAAACTCAATGCAATTCCTATTAAAATATCAAGAGCATATTTCACAGATCTAGAACAAACACTATGGAAATTTATATGGAACCAAAAAAGACCCTGAATAGTCATGGCAATCTTGAGAAGGAAGAACAAAGTTGGTGGGATCACAATACCAGATATCAAGTTATATTACAAAGCCACTGTAATCAAAACAGCCTGGTAGTGTCACAAGAACAGACATATACATCAGTGGAACAGAACAGAGAACCCAGAAATCTATCCAAGCCATTACGCTTAATTAATATTTGACAAAGGAGTCAAGAACATGCAATGGAGTAAAGACAGTCTCTTAAATAAATGGTGTTAATAAATGGGAAAATTGGACAGGTACATGCAAAAAAAAATAAAACTAGACCACCAACTTACACCATACACAAAAATAAACTCAAAGTGGATAAAAGATTTAAATGTAAGACTTGAAACCTTAAAAAATCTAGAAGAAAACAAAGGCAGCAAAATCTCAGACATCTCTCGGAGCAGTATGTTTGCCAGTACATCTCCTAGGGCAAAAGAAACAAAGGAGAAAATAAACAAATGGGACTGCATCAAAATAAAAAGCTTCTGCACAGCAAAAGAAATGATCAACAAAACAAAAAGGGAGCCCACTGTATGGGAGAATATATTTGCCAACGACACATCTGATAAAGGGTAATATCCAAAATATATAAGGAACTCATACAACTTAACAAAAGGAAGACAAACAATCTTCCTTTAAAAAAAGGGCTAAGGACCTAAATAGACACTTCTCGAAGGAGGACATACAGATGGCTAAGAGACATGAAAAAATGCTCAAAGTTACTAATCATCAGAGAGATGCAAATTAAAACCACAATCAGATATCACTTCACACCTGTCAGAATAACTACCATCAACAAATCAACAAACAAGTGCTGGTGAAGATTTGGAGAAAAGGGAAACTTAGTAAATAAAATAAAATTATATACACAAATTGGTTAGAGTGATAGCTAGGTAACTGTTGCATTGTTTGTGAGAGAGGACATTAAGTAGCTGGCCATTGAGGATATACAGAGAAGAAGAGAAGACATGAACCAATATTTTTTTATGATAATCTTTTCAAAAAGTGTGACCTTTAAAATTAACAATATTAGGTATTACATAAGGTGTTCAAAGAATGTATGGTTCCTGACCTTGGGAAAACACTTTGGAAGAAAGGGGTGGTCATACAAAACTCAGAAGACAGAAGATAAAAACTATGTGCTTTCTATTTACTCTAAGTTTTATCCCATTATTCAGACATACCCTAACAACAACAAAAAAGCATCTCTTTAACCATGCAATGTTCAAAATAATGAGTTCCTGGAAAAAAGAATATCTGTATATTTTTTCTGAGCCTACTAATTTAGTCCAGATTTCAGTAAGTGCTGGGCCAGCATGATATTACCCTTTGTGATAAGAAACATGTGGAGCAGCCTTCACTTGGTTGGTTATCCATCTTTGCATGGGCAAAAGAAAACAAATGGGCAGATTGTTCTTGGGAATTATTTTCTTGTTTATACACCAGGATTGGCTCTGAGACATAGGGTACTGAATTTGTAATAATAAAATTGACAATAATAAACACTCATACACTGCATATTATGTCTTGGGCTCATTTAATACTCACTACAGCTTGATAAGTCATGTTCTATTTTTTTTCTGTTTACAAAAGAGAAAACTCGCACAGAGTTTAAATTAATTTATCCACAGTTACACAACTATGAAGTAGCTGGGCAGGTATTCTAATCCAGTGAGCATGATTCATGCTCTTAACCCTTATGATATAATTTATAGTCACATTAAAGACATTCTTAATATTTTCATGAATAGTTTGTTAGTATTCCTGACAACTAAAAGACTTCTACTCCCTGACTTCAAACTAAATATTTCCTAGATCTGCTCAATATAATACGTGACTGGCCAGGCTGATATCTAACTTTATCTCTGGTAAGAAGCATCATACACTGGCCATGATTAAATGAAAAAGAACCCTTCCTCTTCTCTCCTCCCCATTTCATTAAGAATGTATTAACAGATGGCAAAACTATGAGTTGTGTCCAACTCATAAATTGACTTGAATTTAACTAAAGCAGCTCATTGTTTCCCTCAGCTTGACTAAACTTGTGAGATTTTTTTTTTTAATTGACTCTAGGCCCCTGACCATTTTCTTAGAGCATTTACTTTTTAAAATTTGCAATTGAAAATTCTTTCTCTACCCTTTGAGATGTAAATATTCTCTCAATCTCTTGTCAGTTTTACAACCTAGGAATAACTTTATCTAGGACCTGAGAGTCATCCCTTTACAATATAACCATTGAAGAAGTGTCCAATCTCCCAGCCTCTGTGCAAATTAGCAAACACACATGACCTAATCACACTAACCAACTTCACCCTAACATCTTTTACTACATTTCCACCAGCTCACTGCAGCATTTAAAAACCATATTAGTTTTTGTTTCACTGGAATTAAATTCAATCTCTCTCCCTTGTTACAATGGTCTTGAATAAATTCTTCTTTGCCTGTTTAACTTGCCTGGTGCAATTTTTCTTTAATATAGTTTGTTACAAATGCTTATTGTTTGGATAATTGATTATGTATAACAATCTAAATACATTTCCCATAAAATTACTGTTCTTTTTTGACTAGTGACCTGTCATCGAATTTCATTTTTTTTTTTGCATTTATCTGTCCAAATTTCCCAACACCATTTATTGAATAAACTATCTTTAACCCATTGTATGTATTTGCTTCCTTTGTCAAATATTAGTTGACTATAAAGGTGTGGGTTTGTTCCTGAGCCCTCTATTCTGTTCCATTGACCTATATGTTGGTTTTTTTATGTAAGTATAATGCTGTTTTGATTACTATGGCCTTGTATTATAGTTTGACTTCAGGTAGCATGATTCCTCTAACTTTGTTCTTCTTTCTCAAGATTGTTATAGGTATTTGTGTTCTTTTGTGGTTCCATATACATTTTTGGAATATTTGTTCTACTTCTGTGAAATATGCCATTGGTAACTTGATAGGAATTGCATTGAATCTGTAAATTTCTTTGGAAATTATGGATATATTAATGATGTTAATTATTTCTATCCATGAACATGGTATATGCTTTGATTTATTTGTATCTTCTTTAATTTCTTTCTTCAATGTCTTATAATTTTCAGAGTACAGATCTTTTACATCCTTGATGAAGTTTATTCTTAGGTATTTTATTCTTTTTGAAGCAATTGTGAATGGAACTCAGCCTTTTTAGATGTACCATCTCTTAGTTATGTGTGTGTTTCTCATTTTTTCATGTCAGTTTGATGCCATCTGAGGCCACCAGAGGGCTTTACATTTGAGCTGTCTGGGTTGAGTGACTAGTGAGATATCAGGAAACCTCTTGGATATCAAGCCACATGAAGATAAGAGCAGTGATCTCCCATTCTTGTAGCTGTCCCATGTAAGCAATTGGTATGAAGATTCAGGGAGGAGGCTTATAGACTGTCAAGTGTCTTGTTATCAGACACTGGTAGAAAGAGTGAGATCATTGTTTCAGAAGTGATACTTGGAAGACTCAAAAGCCAGAGACCAGGATGTTTGAAGTGACCTCCATAAGGTACATATACCAGTTGAGTGTTCATATTACTTTCAAGACACTTGGGTACAGTTGTGAGTATGATTAGGGACAGCTCCTAAGCCACTATGACAGAAATCTTTTAAACCCAGTGAATATAATAATAATCTCATTCTGTTGAAAAAATAGCATTTAAAATATGTCCAACTTTACCTTCAAAAATATTAAATTGAAGAGAAATATATAAACAACTCAAATAGGAATTATTTCAAATTTAAATTTAATTAAATCTCTGCATTGAGAATAATCAAAAACTTCCATTCCCACTGAATGGAACATTTTCTTTGCAAATGCTTTCTCAAAGTTGTGAGGTTCTAATTCTTCGTAGAACTAAAATATCTGACAAACAAGTGACAAATATTTTAAAATTTATACTGTAAAAGTATTAAAAGAAACTTGGAAAAGACTCAGAGAAAACTCTAAACTCTTCCACAATGAGCTGTGTATGGAATAAATGTTTCATTGTATTCATTTTCCAATCTTATTTTTAATTACTCAGATGTCTTTGCCAGTGATAGCTCTTAGAGACTTGAGCCTCTAATGGAATATAGCTCTTAATAAGTAAAACTAAGTCAATAGAAAAGACTCAGTGTTTCTGAAATAAACCTACCAGTGGTGTTCCTGATATACTTTTCTGGTTAATCAACTGACTCTAAAACTGAATTTGTTCATAACCTCACCCAGCGTCACTCACAAACAATAAAAAAAATAGTAGTGATTATTAAAATCAGTAAGATATATTTAATAGAAATGAATGAATATCAAAGACTATTAAAAACATTATGATATCAAGATCCAATTGATTTACTTATGTAGAGTTAAATTGATATGTTGCAATTATTCTAAATGGGTAATAAGACTATGAAATTTTATGGCTGTACAACAGTTCAGTATGAACACACTTATGAAGCCTACACTCAATAAAAGTATGTCACTTACTTGTAGTTCCAATCAGCTTTAAAAATTAATTCTAATTTATATATGCATATTTAGAATATCATCTGGCAAAAATACATTTAAAATATTAAAAACTACTATGCCAATTTCAATATCAAAAGTTATCTTAGAAGTCTCAAAGGCCAGATGCCAGGCTGCTAAGAAATGACTTGGGTCAAGGTGCACATGCCAATTGATTATTCACATAGTTAGCAGGATAGCTGAGTATCAGTTATTTACTTTTAATTATTCACTCACAAAAAATACATTCTTCCTATTATTAACTAATAAAAAACATATAGTTCTTATACAATATATTTGTGCAAAGTTTATTATATATATATAAACAATTATCTGTTTAATAATAAAAGGAGAAAAAGAGTCCACAAAATCAAAATTAAATTATTTAAAATTGTGGTAATAAAACTTTTTAACTGTGTAAAAAAAAATATAAGGATGTTCCCTAATTTTTTGAAATAAAAAATGCAGAACATGTCTTTCTTGTCATTACATATTAAACGTCATAGAGTTTTACACAAATTTTCTAATAAGAAAGTCAATTAGTATATTGAGCCATATCAATTTACAAGATGAAAGTACTAATAAAAATCTAACCTAAAATAAAGGGGAGACTTAGAGTCAGGATATTAAAAATTTCAGGTGTTACTCAAAACAAATGTAATATACCTCAAATCCTTAGAAAATATTGTGTCCAGGATTTTCAAGCCTAAGAGGTATCCCTGTTCCTATATCAAACATCCTTTACTCCTCATTCTATCCTTTTAAAAATCATCCTTAATTATATCTTTCAGTATTTTATTATCAAAGTATATTATAAATTAAATTTGATCTACATTAAAACTGTTGAAATATTATCAGAAGTCCTGAATAATAATTATTCAATCTGCCTATTAAAATAATACCAAATGCCATTTTCCCTTTGATCTATGTGTTATATCTGTGATATTAAATTTCCACATCTTTTGAAATTATCCATCTATCTTTGCTGATATCTCTACTTTAATTTTGTTGTGGTCAGAATAGACACACTGTATGTCCAAAATTATTTTAAATTCATGGAAACTTTAGGTTAAATTGACTAATAATTTGTGCTAGTGTTCTATACTCCTACTACTTTTTTTGTATAAATATTTTAATAAAAAATGAAAGAAAAATAAAGAGATCTTCAACTGTAATTAAATATTTATCTATTGCTTCTTCAGTTATGCATTTAGGATTGTAATGTCTTCTTGATAAATTTACCCTTTATTATTAGGCAATGTCCCTCTGTATCCCTGAAACTATTCTTTGCTGGAATTCTACTTTGTCTGATATTAATATAATTCCTAAAACCATCTTTGTATAATGTTACATAGAATATATTTTTCCATCCTTTAAACGTTAACCTATCTATATCTATATATATGAAGTGTGTTTCTGAAGCTTAATCTTCCATCTATTTTGACAATCTCTTTTTTTATTTGGACTATTTATATGATTGTTATTAGCTTTAATGTTTGATGATTTAAATTCAAACCCATCATATTTGTATGTTTTAAACAAAATTTAATCTATTTCTATTTCCTTTTTGATAAACATTATTTTTAGTAGTTTAATATTTTTTATGTGTAAACAATTGACTTCTTAGCTGTTCTTCACTGTTTGATCTCATTTTCCCAAGGGTTACCCTAGATTTTACCACATATATTTTTAAATTATCACAGTGTATCTTTAAGCAATATTATATCTTTCTGCATAAAATATAAAAGTTTTACAACTGTTATCCAGTTTTTAAATTCTATATTAGTTATAAAACCAACAATAAATTCACTGAAAGCACAGGCAACAAAAGCAAAACTAGAGAAATGGACTACATCAAACTGCGCATCAAAACAACCAATCATCAGACTGAAATTTTCGAGTCATATATCTCATAAGGGGCTAATATCCAAAATAGAAAAGAAACTTCTACAACTCAACACTGAAAATAATAATAGTAACCCAATTAAAAATGAGCAAAGGACTTAAATAGACATTTCTCTAAAGAAGGTATACAAGTGGCCAGCAGGTATATAAAAAGATGTTCAACATCACTAATCATTGGAGAAATTAAAATCAAAAGCATACCTACTAAGATAAATATTTTGAAAAAAAAGATAACTAGTGTTGGTAAGATTGTGGAGAAACTGGAACCCAGGTAACCTGTTGATATAAATGTGAAACAATGAATCTTCAACGGAATACAATATGGAGGTTTCTCAAAATATTAAAAATAGGACTATTATATTGTCCAGCAACCCCATTCCTAGGTATATATCTAAAGGAACTGCAATCAAGATCTTGAGATATTTGAGCTCTCATTTCATTGCAGCACTATCACAGAGGCCAACATATGAAAACAACCTAAGCATCCAACCACAGATGAATGGATAAAGAAAATATGGTCTATACATACAGTGAAATATTATTCTGTCTTTAAAAAAGGGAAACCCTGCTATATGCAGTAACACTGATGAAACTTGAGGACATTATGCTAAGTGAAATGAGCAAGTCACAGAAAGATGAATACTGTATTGTTCTACTTATATTATACTATTATATGTTAGTCAAACTCATAGACACAGAAAGTGGTATGATAGAGTCTGGGAGAAAAGGTAAATTGGAAGTTGTTCAATGATTATAGAATTTTGATTTTGCAAGGTAAAAACTATCTATAAGTTGTTCTACAATGTAAATATTATTAACACTACTAGACACTTAAAATTAAAATAGTAAATTTTATATATTTTTTACCATAATGAAAAGTAATAACAGAAAAATTTGATATATATAGAATCTCTGCATTATCCTGTCAAATATTCTCTGAATTTAATATATTCTAAAATAAACATTTTATTTAGAAGTTAAAAAATAAAGTAATAAAATATAGATTTGAAGGTAACTACAAAAGAAAAAGAGACTTTCATTTTACAAACATTGAAAATCATTTTTACAAATGATTTCTTGTGTTAATTATCTAATCATTCTCAATGAGTATTTCAATAAAGCCATGTATATTTTTTAACATAAAATGTTTATTAGGTATCAGACATACGGATGACATCTTGAGAAGGCAAAGGAAGCCTGCATTGCTCAACCTAAGAAAACACAGTTGCTGTACATAGTTAGTAAGAGAGGAATGCAAATGAACTTAATGGAAGAAATAAGAGGAAGGAGTTGAGATATGGGAGATAAAGTCAAAGAGCCAATTCGGGATTATGTTATGAATGGCTATGAATGACATACTAAATGTTTGGATTTTATCTTGTAGGATATTGGGTACTGCTAGGGAGTATTTGTAGGGGACATTGTGTAAGATCTCCGTAATCCATTTAACCCTTCCCCACTGTGTAGAATAAATAAGTGTGGGGAACTGACCACTAGCTCCAGAAGTGGGTACTGATCAGTCTTTAGGAATGATGATCATCCCATCTGCCTTGCTCTTTGGACACAGGATGGAAAAATCTAAGCAAATTTGATTCAGTGAAAGGAAGAAGTTTATCAGTAGCTTCAGGATGGGAAGCTTGCTTAGTATTTAGAACACTTTGGATAAATCAGAAACCTTGGGACCCTGGCTGCTACTAGAGCCATCTAAAACCACAAGGTGAAGAATCCAGACTAAGAAAGCAGAGCTGTTGCATCTTCCCTGATCAAGTTGTGCATGAATTCCAACCTACCACTGCACTTCCAGTGCTGTGAGCCAATGAAATTCCTTATTGCACAATCCAAGATAAATTACATTTCTATTCTTTGTTGCGCAAATCTCTTATCTAATAAGGTTTAGACAAGAGAAAAGAATCAATAATAAATTAGTTTTTATAAAAGGTCAATCATCATTTAAATAAAATTTTAATTAGAAAATGAAGGTATATTATTATATTTGTATTGTATGCTACATAACAAATTACCACAAAATGAGCAGTCTAAATAGAACATATTTATTTTCTTACAGTTCAAAATTTCAAATTCAACACACACACACACATACACACACACACACACAAAAGTTTGGACAAAACTGAGTTCCCTGCTTTAGGGTCTCACAAATTCAGATACATACATAAAATACAGGTGACCTTCCTAAACAGTTCTGAGTAGAAGACAAAATATAATAAATATTGTATACTTATATTAATATAAATTTCAATATGGTCAAAACTAATTGATAGTGCTAGGAAATAGAAAGGGGCTCGAGCATAAAGATAGATTCAAACATGGAGGACAACAAGTACATTGTCTAGGTGATGGAGTCATGCAATATCTGGATTTAGAATTTTTGATTTGATAATATTTCAGTAATAACTTTTGCATGTCTCTTCTTGAGAAATGTTCGGGTGTCATTTTATTTTCTGGTAATGACACTGTCAATATGTGGTTTCAGTGTTCTGATGGCAACATAAAGATATATGGGGATGCTTCTGTAAGAATGTATTTTTCCTTTTCTAATGTTATATTTTACCAATAATGTCTTTGGGGGCTGGGATCTTCTTGTGGGAAGTTTTTGAAATAACAAAGTTTGCATTCTTAACAGATAGAAGGCTATTCAAATTTTTCCTCTGTGTGTGTGTGTGTGTGTATTGAATTTGAAATTTTGAATATTTCTGGCACAAAGTGATATGCAATATTTTCTTATTAACTTTATTGGAGTATAATCAATATTATTAACCTTTTCAAAAACAAATTTTGGGGTTGATTTTATTTTATTGATTTCTGCTTTATTTTTTTAAAACTTTTTCCCCTTCATTTACTTACTGTTTATTTGCTTTTCTCAACTTACTTCTTAAGGTAGAAGCTTAGAGTGTTGATGGAATTATTTTTCTAATATATGATTTTAATATTATACCTTAATCTCTATTGATGTTTTAGGTTATATAACACACATTTTATATATTGTACTTTTATTGTCATTCAGTTTCAATGTTTTCCCCCATTTTCTTTTATGTTATCCCCTTTAATTCATGGTCTATGTAAAAACGTGATTCTCAATTTCCAAAATATTTGGGTTTTTCTTTATATCTGTTATTGAATGTTAAAGAACATTTTATGAAAGCTTTTAATTCTTTGCAATATATGATGCCCTTTTGCTTGGTGGACCAGCATATTGCATATCTGGATGTGTTATGACTTAAATAATAACAATAATTTTAAAGTTGCAATTCAGGTATAATCTTTAATCTCTGTTAACATCTAATAATACAACATTGTTTTCTAGTTATTACCATTTTAATAACTTTAGTGAAATATAAAAGCAGGACAAAAATAAAACAATTTATTATTGTTAATATATTTTGATTGTTGTTCCCAAAATTATTTTAATAAATATAATTGGCTTAAATAATTTGAGGTTTAATAATTAAAATGTATACATTAGAATTCCCTCCATAAGATTAAACTTTACAGCCAGAATAAAAGATGGCATAATTTAGATATCATTTTAATTGAGGTTTCAGTTTTCCATGTAATATTGTTTTATGCCATGTTTAAACAATAATAGAGAAACCTTAACATTTTTTATTTATCTAACTCTGAGAAAAATTTTACAAACATAATAAAATTTATATGCCACCCATATTGTGCATTTTTTTCTACTTTGTCTACAGCCAAACTTAGTCTAATACAAAACTATTCAAGATATACTACTCCATTACAAATTAAATAAAATTATTATAAGAAAACTGAAAGTAACAAATGAACAAAGAAGAAAAACAAAAAGTCATAGACACAGGTGATAGTATGGTGATGACCACAGGGAAGGGGGCGGGGTAAAGGGTAAAGGGTAAAGGGGGTTAAATATATGGTGAGGGGAAAAAAGATTTGACTTTGGTTAATGGGCACACAATGCACTATTCAGATGGTATATCACAAAGTAAAAACAGAGGCATGGATACATGGAACAGACTGACAACTGTCAGAGGCAGTGGAGGGGTACTGAAGGAAAGAAGGTGAGGGATTAGCCAAAATACATATATGCACCCCTAAAGCCACACCATGTAGAGAGCAGTCAGATTTTCAGGTATATTCTCTTTGCTTTCAACATAAGGAGACACTCAGGAATATTCATGGATACCTTTCTTGCTTTTAGAGCAGAAAGGGGTTGAAAAATACTTGTTTTATACATAAAATTGCTAAATTCTTCAGTTTCGCCTTGTGCAAAATTTTGACACTGATTTTGTGCAAAATGCTAGCCCTGAAATGTAAAAGAGAAAACAACAGTAAAAATACGTTAGGAAACATGATTTATTTTTGTGTTTCATGCTTTACGATGGATTTAATTCTTAAAGAAACTCTTTGCTATATTCTAAAATGTATTTTTATTATTTTCTTTATAAAATTACAAGTCTCACTTCCTTTTGCTCTCTTATTTTTATTTAAAATTTGGATTCTATGCTGAATATAAGAATTGTTGGTTACTTCTTCTAGGCTAAACACTCCAGCAATTTCAGAATCATAGGTAATTCTAAGCAATGATTCTTTGTTATTATAATGAACAAACATGAACTGGAAAGAATTTGTATTGTCAAAGCAGATATTATATTTGAGCACATCACCTTCTCTATATGTTAGTCACAATTACAGCTTTTTGGCTTACAATCCACAAACTGAAAATTGCTGAAATTGGCCTTGACAGGCCCAGTTAATTGGCTCCCAAGGAGCTGTTATGTTCTACCTGGTGAACAGTCCGTGAAGTACACAGCCACTTGTCCAAGCCACGCACAAAGCTAATTATAAAGCAGCGGGAGATATCACATGGTAATAGACCATGCACTGTTATTAGTACATAATGATTCCATGCCCAAATCATCAATTATAGTACTCTCACTACCTTGAAGAAAATAGCAGCATGCAGGAATGAGTACTTGGGGACCCTCTTTGAGTAGAAACCACGCTATCTTTATTGTCTTAAATGACTAATTCTTCTAATTTTCCTTAGGAGATTAGAAACCCTGTCTAGTCACCAGATACAAAACAAAATTTAATCAAATAACAAAATAGGAACAAAGAAAAATTCTCTTTATGCTCTGTGATCAGAAAAAGAAATATCCAAATAATATTCATTTGAAAACTAGTGTTACTGCTTAACTTTATTCTTTGTAATTTATCATGTTTCAGTTTTATTTAATTTATAAATAATTTGAGAAAAATGAATCATTGATTATAAATTTATTTTAATAAGTATTTAATACTTGTTATACTAATACACACACATCAAAAATGTCATTGCTATCATTCTTTTGGATGATCAATTATAATCATACAGAAGTGTTCTGCTTTAGCTTAGTAAATATTTGAAAGTCATATAAAAAACATATTTTTAAAAGTTTAACTTATTCCAGACTAAGTCTGAGAAGTTTCTCTGCTTACTTAATTACGTTCTTTTGACAACTTATTTTAAAATAAGGTTCAGTTCTGTCCCAAGCTTTTTAAATTTTGGTTTGGGGTCATTAACTCTGATGTTTTTTTGTTTGTAGGTTAAAAAAAAAAAAAAAAAAGCTAATTCTTGTAATCAGCAACCCTTCTAAAGTTTTTCTTCCTCCTTTCACTGTTTTCCTAAAAATATATGTATATATATATATATTTAATATATTTGATTTATTTATTTATACCGTACATATGTATTTCAGGACATTTTTTATTTATGCCCATTAAAATAGTTTAATTTTTTAATTCTTAGCTATTTAATGGGTACTATACTCTTTCCTTAACTCAGTACCTGGATCTCAGTGGGGAATAGAAATGAAGACAATGTAAGAATTAATATTTATGAAAAGGCCCAGCTCACAAATTTTGATTATACTAAAATGGTCTATGGTCAAAATGGGATTGAATCAGAACTTTCAGCCATCTGTATCTCTTCAGAAAAGTCAAAGTAAATCAGAGATTTAAGCAGGCCAGTCATATATTAGTTGGCTTTATGAATTATTTTACTGTATAAGTGTAATTTTTGCTAAAAATGCTTTACCTATTAATTATATATCTTAATCCAGAATTTACCTATATACAATAAACCTATGACATGAGATATGAAGTTTTATGTCTCCCTGTTTAACCAAAAGATGCTTAAAGAAAATTTAATTTTGTAAACTTGTTTCTGTGATTGTGTTTTGTATTCTTAAAATCCTTAGCACAGTTTTTATGACTCTTTCATTATCATGAATGTTTTCATGGCAGAAGACTATTCAACTTGAGGCCACATTTCATAGGCCTTAAACAGTAACTTCTAATTATTTATTATATTCCGTGTTGAGAAAATTTTGCCAGAGAGTCAGGGAAATTTATGATTTAATGTTTAATTCCTCTTTCCATCATTTATTGGAATGACAGTTGGAAGTTTTCCAAACCCTCTAAGTCTAAATCTATTCAACTGTACTTAAGGATGGCCTGTGTTTTGGACCTGGATAGAATTAGGTCCTTTGTATTTAAATCAATAACAAGTGCCTAGTCCTTCATGCAGATCTCATTTTGATAGAGGACTTTTGTGTGGCTAGCTGACTACACCAAATTGCTTCATCTTCAGCTGCTTATTTGCTACTACTGCTTATAAACAAAAACACAAACCATGGAATAGGAGAAATATTGCAAAACATGTATCTGATACAGGGCCAATAACCAACATATATTAAAAACAACAAACAAACAAAAGAATAAAGAAAAAAAAACTTCTACAATTCAACCGCAAAAGAAAAAAATAGATATTGTTATAAAATAGGCAAAGGAATTGAGTAGATATTTCTCAAAAAAAGACATACAGCTGGCCAACAGGGACATGAAAAGATGCTCAATATAATTCATCATCAAAGAAATGCAAATCAAAATAATAACAAGATACCACCTCACACCTGTTAGGATGGCTAAAGAAACAAAAGACCACAAGCATTGGTGAGGAAATGAACAGACTGTAATCTTATATGCTGTTGGGAATGAGTAGTGGTGCAGCCACTGTGGAAAACAGTATGAAGTGCCTCAAATTTAAAAAATGGATTCAGCAATCCCACTTCTTGGTATATATTCAAAATAATTGAAATCAGGATTTCTAAGAGATATCTGTACCCCCAAGTTCATTGTAGCATTCTTCACAGTAGCCAAGGTGTGGAAACAACTCAAATGTCCATCCAAAGATAAATATGTAAAGAAAATGTGGTTCTCCATACAATGGAGAACTATTCAGCCTTAAGGAAAAGAAAAAAAGAAATCCTGCCATTTGTGACTATATGGATAAACCTTGAGGGCATTCGTTATACTACATGAAATAAGCCAGTCACAAGAAAGAAAAATACTGTGATTCCACTTGAATTAGGTAACTAAAATTGTCAAATTCATAGAACCAGAGAACAGAATAGTGGTTGTCAGGGGGTGAGGGAAGGTGAATGATGAGTTGTTCAATGGTGTTAAATTCCAGTTATGTAAGATGACTTAACTTCTAGAAATCTGCTGTAAGCTTGGTGGCCATAGCTAACAATATTGTATTCTGCACCTAAAAAATTGTGAAGAAGGTAGAGCACATAAGTGGTCTTACAAAACAACTGCCTGCCCCCCACAAACACACAAAAGTAAAGCAAAACAAAAAGGGACAAAGAAACTTTGAAAGGTGATGGATACATCTATTACCTTGATTATGGTGATGGTTGTAGAGGCATATGCACATGTCTTAACTCATCAATTGTATATATTAAATATGCGCAGTTATTTGTATATCAATTACACTTTACAAAAGCTTTTTTAAAAAATTAAGTGGCAAACATGGTTTAACTGGTAGACTAGTTAGAAATATGCAAAAATCAGAGAATAAGTCTTTGTGCATTTTAATTTATGTAAAGATGTTTAAAATGAAAAATTTAAAGCTACATTCATGCTTGTTTAAACATTTAAGAATTCATTTGCCTCATAAAATACCCAAGACCAAATCTGCATAAAACTTAGTGTTTACTTTTCTGTTTAAATGAACCACCTGCCTTTCACTGATTTCATGTTCTCTTACTGCATATTTGGATATTTGTTTGCTTTAAGGTTAAGAGGATAAAATTGGCATCATGTCATCATTTGCTTAAGAGTGTCAAATCTATACATGCACTTTAAATACTTGTTATAACTGTGAATTGTTAGATTCACTTTTAAAGCATATTTGAGGATTCCTGAAGTAATTTAAACAATGCTTGAACTTTCATGTAATTATCTGAGAAATAGTTAAATGAATGTCATTTTGCTATAAATAGTAAAGGCATTTTTTAATGCCTCAGTTTCACTAAATCCAAGACCATACACCTGAAGGCACAGGAAAATTAAAAGTTATATCTTCTCCTCCAACTGGGATACTGAAATAGCTACTCTGATTCCTGGTTAATTTCATTTCCAAATAAATAAAGTCATCAAAATGACATTTATTAATTTTGGGGGAATGCATTGCTGAGAAGACATTTCTGTAGAGTAACGTGAATTTGAAAAGAGTGTTGAGAATTGCATAAGTCACAGAATAAATTATCATTTATGAGTTTGTTATAATGTGTTTTAGGAGAGGAGCATAGAATATGGGCAATATAGGATAATTATGCAAAGAATATTATGAAAATAGGATACATAAACTTGTGATGCAAATTTTGTAGTTAAATTTTATTTTGAATTTCTGCATCACAGAAAATATTTTTTAAAGTAAATTAATTTTAAGTAAATATTTCTCTATATTTAACACACATATTAAAAGTGCAGAGGATCATTTGACATGAATTTTCAATGAAAATGCACCCATGCAGACATTAGCTAAAGAAAGAATGAAAGAGAAGCAGCACCCCAGAAATCTACCTTTTATTGCTTTCCACTTCTTTCCTTCTTCCCAGAGGCAACCACTATGTGAAGTTTCATGATAAATAATTTCTACTATATAAGGATTTACCCTCTCTAATATGATGCATATGCAGATTATTTTCACTTTGTGATGATTAATTTATCCTGCTATAAATTTCTACACATGACTGCAGAGATATGTCTGCAGATAAATCAATTTATCTTGACTATATAGCTTCAAATGAAATACATACGAGTGGGGATAAGGTTTGTATATGTAAAGGTTTAGTTAAAAGTTTCAAATATTAGTTCAAATCATTTGCATTAATTTAGATTCCAATCAACAAGATATGAATGTTCTAGTTCATTTAATCCCTGCCAACACTTGATGTGTGTGTGTGTGTGTATGTGTTTGTGTGTGTGTGTGTGTATCTTTGAAGTCATTCTGGGGGATATGTAGTGATATTGCATTGTTTTTTGTTTTTGTTTTTTTGTATTCTCCTGAGGATTAAGACAATGAATGAGTCCCAAAAGTTTATTGACTATTTGGACATTCACTTTTGTGAAGTAACTTGTGCTAATTTTAATATTTGATTCATTTTATTTTAAATTATTTTTCCAGATTATATGTGTGTGCTTGTATATATACAAATGCATCCATATGTGTGTGTATATGTGGATACATATACACACGTAAATATATCATTCATGCAAAGTTTTGCTGGTTAAATGTTGAAGCATCTTCTCCCACTTTGCTGCTGCTGGTCTTTTCATTCACTTGATAATATTGACATAACTACAGGGTGGGGAAGGGCAAAAAATATAAGCAAGTTATAATTCCCATCTTCTGTAATAGAAAGCCAAATCATAATGTATAACAGAATAAATGAAGACATACCATGTATGACAACTGAAACAATAAAAAGTACTGCCTCTAGAAAGTTGGATGGTTTTCAGAAAAGAGGCCAGGGAACTTCCACTGCTAGTTTTTTATGAGCTCATAGCACTGTATGACTTTATAACTATGTACATTTATTTCTCAGATACAAAAAACACACAACACAAACCCAACTTAAAAAATGCAATTGAGAAAAAGCCCTCAAATATCAAATAAATAAGAGTAGAACAGATAAAGGGAAATAAACTTCACCTATATATTTAGTAAAAACACAAACCTGTATACATATATCCACCTGTAGTGAAAACATCCAGGCCTATTCAGGAAAGCAAATTTGCGGAAACTTCTGATGTTTCACAGTTCACACCAAAAGCCTAACAAAGAGTGGATTGGGTAATAGAAATTATTATATCATTTATCTCATTGACATCTTCAAAAAGTTATAGATTCAATGTATTCTTCTCAGGAGGAGATATAAAAATAAGTGTTTGAATCTGTCATCATTTGAAAATTATTTTTATAAACATGATTTGATCCACTTTTCAAAATAATACAGCATCCAGTTTAAATTGTGATGAAACGAACTAAATGTGTTCTGCTTCCTCTCCCCCAAACAATTGAGGAAGATTATGACTACTTTTTTGGAAGTGATTAAGAAAGCATAATGAGTCACAAATGCTAGAAGTTAAACAGAGCTGAAATGGTAAATTTATTTCAGAGCAGATGTTTAAAGGAAATGAAACCAACATATGAGAAGAAAGGATGGGTATTGGAGAACTGGAATAATCTTTTCAGTAGTGACCTTCCTCATAGTACACTTTGACAGACACCACTTGCCAGGTGACTGACTTGATGAAAACAGTTGCTTTGTTAAAACATTTAAATAATCCTAATTACTGTAACTGTTGAAAATGTTTCTGCAGCCCGGCGGGCATGGTCCAGCAGTTCAGCATCAACCTTGGAACCAGGAGATTACAGTTCAATTTCAGGTCAGTGCACATGCCTAGGTTTTGGGCTCGATAATCCCAAGCGTGGAGAGTGCAGGAGGCAGCCGATCAATGACTCTCTCTCACCATTGATTTTTCTCTCTCTCCCACTCCCTTCCTCTCTCTGAAATCAATAAAAACATATTTTAAAAAAAGACAAACAAAATGTTTCTGCCAGCAGGTATTCTGTAGTGATAATGACTATGCAAAAATATGATCAACAACTACTATTAGTACTTAATGACATCTACCCTCAGTGAAATGCTTCCCATAAATGAATTGAAGTATTAAAAATAACGTCCCTATTTTGTGCATCAAAAAACAGAAATAGAAAGGTTATATGAGTGAATCATGATTTTTTATGTTTATAAAATTTATTGAGATGACACTGATTAATAAAATTATACAGGTTCTCTGGGTGGTGTATCCCAATGGTTAGAGCATCAGCCCATGCCCCAAGGTCTGGAGTTCAATTCCAAGTCAAGGGCACATGCAGCTGAGATCCCTGGCCCTGGTCTGGGCATGTGAGGAAGGCAACAAATTGATGTGTCCCTCTCACATCTATCTCTCTGTCTCTTCTCTCTCTCTCTCTCTCTCTCTCTCTCTCTCTCTCTCTCTCTCTCTCTCCTCCCTCCTCCCTCCCTTCCTTCTACTTTCTAAAAATCAATGGATAAAATATAGTCAGGTGAGGATTAAAAAAATAAAAATAAAATTATACAGGTTTCAGGTATATAATTCTACAATATATTTGCATATTGTATTGTGTTTACCACCCTAAAGTAAGTCTTTTCCATCACAGTTTATCCCTCCTTTACCTTCTTCTACCTCCCCACCCTTCCCTCTGGCAATCACCATACTATTGTCTGTCATGATAGCCATGATTTTACCAATCACTTGAATAATTTCTGGAGACAAAATTTAATTTCAGTTCTGTTTTCCCCCTAAACCCAAACTTGTCCAAAACAACATGTGTTCTATATAGTTAAGATAACTCTGGTTTTGTCTGTTTGTCGGAGAATATTGTCAATAAAGGATGCTTAACCAAAAATAATTTCTATTAATTCTGGATATACGCTTGGGAGCAGTGCAATATCACCTAACTCACCTACCCAAACATCTTTAGTAGAAGGTTAAAAGGCAGATAATTAAAAAAATCTATAATTTGTTCATTCATTGAAAAATAAAGCAAAGCCACAACTGTATGGTTACCTACTATGGTAGGCAGCATAATGGCTCCCAAATATATTCAGGTCCTACTTCTCAATACACGTGAATTTGTGAAGTTACATGGCAAGGGAGAATTAAAGTTACAGGTGAAATTAAGGTTGCTAATTAATTGACCTAGAGATGGGATTATCCAGCTGGGCAATAATAACAAGGGTCCTTAAAAGTGGAAGAGGGGCAAAAGAGAAAGAACCAGAGAGATAGCTTGTGCCGAACTTTCAATTCAACACCGGTGGCCTTGTGAATGTAGAAATGGGGCCAGGAACCAAGGAATGTGGGAAGACTCTAGAAGCTTTAAAAGTTTAGGAAATGGGTTCTCCCTATTGCCTCCAGAAAAAAATGCAGCTCTGTCTGTTGACACCTTAGTTTTACCTTTAGACCTATTTTGAACTTTCAGCCTCCAAAATTATAAGGTAATGCATTTATCTTAAGCCACTAAATTTGGGGATATCCTTTTTTTTTTACAGCAGATGTGAGAAACTTTTACACCAACTATGGTCCCCCATACCTCTACCAATCTAATGCTTTCAGCTGCTACTCTAACAAAAGGACTGACTAACAAGAAAAAACTGTCCATTAACACATGCAGTCCACATCATGCAGGAGAACCCCAGCAAAATAACTCAAAGTGGGGCTCATAACTGGCTTATATAACATCTTCAACAAACAACAACAAATTTATAGATAAATGATAGAACATGGATTTTATTAAAAAGTACAATGAAAGCCATCAAATGATTTCAGAGGACTTATGTTATCAAATATAAACATTTCAAGATGATTTCCTGCATATGGGAAATGCTGGGTAGAATATGAAGAAAAGCCATTTTGGAGAAAAATATGGTGACTTTAATTAGTTTAATTGCTACAAAATGGAGAGGGTTAAATAAAAATGAGACAAGGCAAGAAGAATTGCTAATGAAATGGGTGGGGGGGTGAAAATGGAAAGTTACGAGTGACTCTAAGTTTTTAATTTAATGAACTGGGCATATGCCAATGCAACTTACTAAAATGGGAGAGATTTGCTAAAGAACAGTGTTGAGAACAAAATGAAGATCTATTTTAATAGGTTAACTTTTCGAAGACTAGTGGAAATATAAATGAAAATATTTTATTTAATACGTGGATATATACACATGTGTAGATGTATGCATATATACATAAACACACACATACATGAAGCATGCATCCACATATGGTTGTCTTTGTGTACAAAATTTAGTGAGTCAGTCCACTGTATTTTTGTTGTGGTTAATCCTCACCCAAGGATATTTTTTCCATTGATTTTTAGAGATAATGAAAGGGTGGGAGGAGAGAGGAAGAGAGAGAGAGAGAGGTTGATTGGTTGCCTCCCACACACCCTGATCTGGGTCAAAGGATCAAATCTGCAACACAAGTACCTGTCCTTGACTGGGAATCCAACCCTTGGCCCTGTGGTGCATGGGCTGATGCTCTAACCACTGAAAATACTGGCCTTAGCCAGGCCACTGTATGCTATTTGGGGTTCTTAAAAAGGTAAAAGTACTGTAGCAATATTAGTGATATTAATTAATAACATATTTTTTATTTTATTAGTAATAGATTCTTGAGGTTATACTCAATGAACTGTTGTCATAATGTTGGTGAATAAAATGAATTATCTGTGGGGTAAATAGATACAACTCTAGCTGAACTCTAAGATAAATATTTATTGCTACAAGATTATAAACCAACAGTTCTTAGAACAAGTTAAACATGAAGTAAACAAACATGCCAAAATAATATTGATATTTTAGAAAGATTTATGTTGCTCTTTTAAAAATAGATTATAAATGTATATTTTAGATGTCAAGACAGACAAAAAAATTGAATTCAAACTGAATTATATGGCAACTGGTATGTAAATATCCATTAATATGCTTGCTTTTATATCTAAATAAACCCCAGTTGTTAAGTGATTTGAACTCTCAAAAGCATTTGTGTCCTATCAAGTTTTCTGCTATTGGCATGTGGCATATTGTGTTAATCAAATTTTAGCAAGGCTAAATTAAATATATTCATGGTTTATGGTTATAATTTTACAAGTGTGAAGCATCAGCCAGAAACCTGAAAGATTATCAGCATAGAATTTATACGTACAAACTGCAGGAATGGATGGGATGACTCAGAAAGTATAAAGAGAAAAAGGAAAGGAAAGAAAAAAAGAAAAAAAAAGTAAAGGTAAAGGTAAAGGTAAAGGTAAAGGTAAAGGTAAAGGTAAAGGTAAAGGTAAAGGTAAAGGTAAAGGTAAAGGTAAAGGTAAAGGTAAAGGGAAGGGCAGGGAAGGGAAAAGGGGGAAGAAAAACTCAGTACTGGATTCTGAGGAGCTTCATGATAAGATGTTGGGTAAAATACAAGTGGCAAATGAGGTGGGAGGACCACCATAAGAATCTAGGGTGATTTAATCCAAGATAACATCATGACAGTCATCCTCTGTATTAAATGAGAGGTTGAGTAAAATGAGGACAAAGTTTCTAGCAAAACACAATGGTAGCCAACATCTTATTCCTTGCCATGGAAAGTTATGGAAGTCCTCATGAGTGGCAATGGAAAAACTCATATTGCAGATTGAATGCAAAGCCTAGACTTTCCCATTTTACAGAAAAAGATTAAAACAGAAATCAGCTATTTGCCTATGCTCAAGAGAGAAAGCAGAGACCCCTGTGAAAAAGGAAACCAGGCCTGATTGTTGACTTTAAAAATAATCATTAATTTATCAATCTCATTTCTGAATTATTTAACCATCTTCCCTAGGAAAGAATAACATATGGTTTCAGATAATGTTCTCAACCTAGCAAAATGGAATAAAAATTTCAATAGTGCTTCATGCATAGGCTAAAATTTATACCCCTAATTAAAAATTCAGTATTCTTCACAATCTCATTCCAGCTTTCACTGGAAACATATCCTCCTGTTATCCTTTACATGGATTTTGTAGCTATCAACTAATTACAAAGCCATGTGTCTTCTTAATCAAGCTTGACACCCTCATTCTCCTTGATAACTACCAGAACACTAGTCATTTTAATAAGCCTTTTAAATTGAACTGTAACCTTCATAGAGAAAAATCACACTAATGATAAATGAACTCAAATAATTATCTCAAAGCGAACATATCATTATAAACACCACCTAGGTCAAGCAATAGAATATCAGCTGCACACCAAGAAAGCCTCCTTACGCCTCTTTCCCTTCACTAGGTCCTGTCTTCTCTTTGATAGACACAATGTTAACTTCTTGCATTTTTACCAGTTTTGAGCTTTATATAATTGGAAATAAAGAATACGTATTATTTTGGGTTTGCCTTCCTTTGTGAATCCCATCCATGTTTTGTTTATAGCAGTGTTTTTATTTCTTTTTATTACTGTACAATTTTTCATCCTATGAATGAGCCATGTTTTATCTACTTAAATTTAGACAACTGCAAATAATCTTGCTATTAGTATTTGTATACATCTTGAGAGTCATATATACATTTAAACTAAAATATAAACTCTCTAAATGACTAGATATTAAAAAACTCAGTAGAAGATATCCCTGGCTGGAAACCATAAAATCAACAAAGTCTGAATATGAGAAAAAGTTTGACATCATCAAAAAGCAGAATTTCAAAACACACACACATACACACACACACAAATACAAATACTTATTCATAATGTAAACAGTGGTACAAAATGAAGTCATAAAAGAAGACAGCATACTGATCTTGTAGGCCTTGTTGTCTATGATAATTGAGTTTGAATTTTAAGAAATGTTGAAATATTTTTTAAATAAAAATACATTTTTTATTGATTTTAGAGAGAGAGGAAAAGAGAGGGAGAGAGAGAAATATAGGACAGCTGCCTCCTGCATGCCCCACACTGGGGATCTAGCTCACAATGTGGGCATGTGTCCTGACTGGGAGTGGAACTGGTGACCCTTTGGTGTAGGGGCTGATGTTCATTCACTGAGCCACAGTGGCCAGGCTAAAATACTTTTTTTAAAGCCACTTTATTGAGGTATGATTGCCATACAAAAAATTGTAGTTATATACTAGGTTATAGTCCAGACAATAGATACTCATAATTTGTTCTGTGTAGCTACAGTGGAGTTGAAGGGTAAAGTGGATTGATTTGTGAGGTATTGGTAAATTGTCCATAGGGGAAATAAAGAAGGAAAGAGAAATCAGAGATAACTCTGAAGCTTTCATTTGAGCACCTAGGCAGATATGGCCCCTACTTCCCAAACACTGAAGGAGATTCAGATTTGGTGATGGGCAAGGGGGGGAGGGGTTAATGTAAGGAATACTTCAAGGGGACAGTGAGTGCTCATAGATAGTAATTCCTGTTTTCTGTCTTTAAACCTCTAGAAGTAATACTTTCTCATTCAAAACTGCCATTACCCACTTAGCTTAGGATACAACCTGTTACTTAAATCAACAGAAGACAATGAACAAAAAAGAAAGCTATACATACTGCCCACTTATTAAATATCAGTTGCTATTAGACATCTTATAAACATATTGTTTAATTTTTAAAACAATTCGGGATTATAGATAATAAGGGCTGATAATATACTTCTGTCCAAAGAGCTTAAGTCATTATCTATGATATTTTCCCCATAAAATGTGATGGTTCAATATCACACATACCTTTTTGGAATATAAATTACATGAATTTCACTTGTCTCTCCAAGCTCCTTTCTCTAGGCTAGGATGGCAACTCTTCTATAGGAATGTTGTAGTGTGGTTACTCTGACAAAGAGACATGACTCTAATTGCTAATTAGCTATGGGTAAAGGAGTTTGGTGCTAAGACAGTCATGGATATTGTATTAAGGGTGGCACACCATTTTTGAAGTGCAGTATCTCTAATGTTCTGCTTTATATCAAAGAAGGGTAGAATCTTAATTTAAATATTCTGATTTTTTCCCCCTTAGAAATGAATCATCTGCCAGAATGTAAGTTAAAGGAACAAACAGATGTCTGGTCTAGGACATTTTCCAATTCTCATTAAATTTATGAGGCATTTTACAAAAACTTTGTATAGAGGTTTTTAAATGGTCAGCATAATTTAAAATTTTGGTTGACCTAAATAAATATCCAAAGTATAATAAAATGCTAACTTTGTGGCATTCCCCATGTTGGGATATGAGAATATAGTGTCATAAAGGAGACACTTTAAGTTGCAATTAAAATGAGATTGCATTGAGTGTAATTATTTTGGTTTTGCTTTTACTGTTTCTTCCCATGAGCACAATATTTTTGTTACTGACTTAATATATCTACATATTTTGTTTAGTTTTACATTTTTACAGAATCAATCATATCTTTTCATCATCCCACAGTTCATACATACATTTGAATAAAATGACATTGCTATCAAATATTACTAGCAATAACTAGGAATGCAGTGATTTGTAAACCTTGTCTTTGTTCTTTGAAATAGCAATTTAATTTCATTTGATTGCTCTAATTTTCTATATGTGCTTAAAATATAATTATGGAGATAAAATAAGAAAGTTAATAAACCTCGTATCATGACATTTTTTAAAAATCAGGTTTTATCTGAATTAAAAAACTAATATTTTCAAAAATGTTTTAAACTCTAAGACTACTAAGAAGCATTCCTAATGATTAGGCTTCTTAATAACAAAAATATATATATAATTCCATTAATAGAAAAAATATTTGCATGTGGCACATCTGTAAATATGTTTCTGTGTATATAGATTTTTGGGTTTATGAATCACTCTGACATATTGGTAGAATAAGATTTAGATCTAATAACTTTTGCTCCATTAATGAGCTTTTCATTTTCATTAAGTTTTTTTACTCTGATCAGTAGACTTTCTACACATTTGTTTTCATGGTTTAGGAAATTAACTTGAAGATAACAGAAGTGAGTTCTTGACCTTTAATATTCCGCACTTCAGACTCTGGAGAATATATATATATATAAAATATATAAAAATCAGACAGTTACCCCCTAGACCCCACTCTATCACTAAGCAGTTTTAAAAAGAGACAATTTCTTGTCTTAATGAGAAAAGAAGTCAGGGAGGATATCAGAACAGGTTGATGCTGACATAGGTCTTGGAAGCGGGCATGGTTTCTGCTCCCTTATCTGCACACTAAACCCCTGAAGTTCAGCTGATACAAACAAAAGGCCCTTATTTGGAAATCTGCTCAATAAGTATTTTGTAGCTGCAACAACATGGATGGACCTGGAGGGTATTGTTGTGTTGAGTGAAATAAGTCAGACAGAGAAAGAGAAACGCCATATTTTACTTATATATGAATCTAAAACAAAACAAAGGAACAAACAAAACAGAAACAATCTCATAGATACGGATAACATTTTAATAATTGCCAGAAGGAGGGGAAACAAGATGGCGGCGTAGGTAGCAGCTGCACCCACCACCTCCCGCAACCACATCAAAATCACAACTAACACACAGAACCACCGTCACTCAGAGCCTCCTGAGATCTGGCTGAACAGAAGCCCCACAGCCAGGGAGCTGAAGGAGCACCGAGACCGGGAGGAGGGGCGGAGACGCGGGCGGGTCGGGGCTGAATCCCGGAGACTCGGCCGAGGGCCCACACCCGGTGCTGCAAACCCGGGAGGGAATCTCAGCGGTGGGGGTTTCCCGGAGGAGGGAGGGGTCCCAGCCCCACAGCAGGCCCCCAGCCCAGGGCTCCATGGCCCGGAAGAGACGTCCCCACAACTCCGGGCTGTGAAACCAGCGGGGACTGTCCCTGAGGGTCGCGGAGGCTGCGGGAGCCCCAGCAGCTCCTCCTAAAGGGCCCGGCACGGACTCACTCGGACGCTCCCTCTGAGCCCAGCGCCGGGCAGCAGCCTGAAAGGACCCGGGACACTCGGGGAGGAACTAACCTGCCTGAGATCCGGGCGAGAGGCGGAGGGGCGGCTTCCTCCCAGGCAGAAGGGCTGGCGGAGGCCATGGCTCCTTGGGCGAGTCCTTCCTGCTCACAGCCGGCAGGCAGGCGCCATATTTGAATCCCAGCACCTGACTCTCACCTTTGGCCCCGCCCCGTGATTCCCGGAGGCCCCGCCCCTCCCCACCTGCAGCTCACCCAGGCCATTTCCAGGGGCTTTTCTGTGCAAGTGGCCTCTAGAGCCTCATGCTTAGGACTTTCCTAAAATCTCTCAAACAAGCAGCAGTGGGCCCCATACTGCTTGATAAGTGGCCCCAGGCCTGGCACTAGTAGCAGCCTCCATTGGCTCATAGCTTGGCCTCTCCTGGGCACCTCCAAGCCCAGCACAAGTAGCAGCCAACTACGGTTTGCTGTGTAGCTCATGCTGAGTGGCCCTGGGCAAGGCACTGGCACAGGCTGACTTTGCACCTCCCGGGAGGCCCCAGAGACAGTGCACCTGGTGGTCAGACTCGACCACGCTGGATTACACCCCTACCACATCCACGAGTGACACACTCAAGGGGTGCACTTGGTGAGCACCAAAGCCCCACTGAAGTAAATCCTGCTCATAGGGGTGTCTCCAGCACAGCAGCTCTCTGGCTGTAGCTGCAGCTGGTCCTAATAGCCAATTGGCCTGGGGGTCAGTTCCTCCCAGTGAAGCCAACAGCAACCAAGGCTCAACTACAACAGAACAGTGCACACAGCCCACGCAGGGGATCACCTAGAAGGACCAGCTCAGGTGACTGGGGAGGCTGAGCCCCTGGACCCTACAGAACACCTACTACACAAAGCCACTCTACAAATTCCAGGAGACATAGCAGCTCTACCTAATACATAGAAACAAACACCTGGAAGCAGCCAAAATGTGGAGGCAAAGAAACATGTCACAAAGAAAAGAACAGAAGAAATCTCCAGAAGAGGAACTAAATGAAATAGATCCAAGCAAGCTAACAGATACAGAGTTCAGAATAATGATTATAAGGATGCTCAAGGATATTAGTAAGAGTATGATGAAAATAATTGAGAAAATTGATGACATAATAAAGTACCAATTTGAAATGAAGGCTACACAAACTGAAATGAAGAATAATTTACAGGGAATCAACAGTAGAGTAGAGGACACTGAGAATTAAATCAGCAATCTGTAACATGAAGAAACAAAAAACATCCAACCAGAAGAGCAAAAAGAAAAAAGAATCCAGAAATATAAAGATAGCATAAGCAGCCTTGGGACAACTTCAAGAGGCCCAACATTCGTATTATTGGGGTGCCAGAAGGAAAGAAAAGAAAGCAAGAAATTGAAAACCTATTCAAAAAAATAATGACAGAAAACTTCCCCTACCTGGGGAAAGAAATTGACTTACAAGTCCAGGAAGCACAGAGAGTCCCAAACAAGAGGAACTCAAGGAGGCTCACAGCAAGACACATCATAATTAAAATGCCAAAGGTTAAAGACAAAGGGAGAATCTTAAAAGCAGCAAGAGAAAAGCAATTAATTACATACAAGGGAGCACCCATATGACTGCCAGCTGATTTCTCAACAGAAACTTTGCAGGCCAGAAGGGAGTGGCAAGAAATATTCAAAGTGATGAAAAACATGGAACTATAACCAAGATTGCTCTACCCAGCAAAGCTATCATTTAGAATTGAAGATCAGATAAAGAGCTTCTCAGATAAGGAAAAGCGAAAGGAGTTCACCACCACCAGACCAGCACTACAGGAAACATTGAAGGGTCTTCTTTAACAAGAAGCTAATGAACAAAATAATCTGATGAACTAAATAGATCCAGAGACATTAACACATGTAACAGATGATCATATTTCACAGGGAAAAGGGAAGGGGGATGGAGGGTGGGAAGAGGTTAATCAAAGAAGTTATACGCATATATGAATAACCCATGGACACAGACAATAATGAGGTGGAGGCCTGGGGAGGGGGTGGGAGCAAGATGGAGGAGGTCAATTCGGGGGGGGGTGGGGGAGGAATGGGACACGTGTAATACTTTCAACAATAAAGATAAATTAAAAATAATAATAATAATAATAATAATAATAATAAATTGCCAGAAGAAGGGGGACTGGGAGTAAAAATAGCTAAGGGATTAAGAAGTACAAATTGGTAGTTTTACAATAGTCATGAAGATGTAGAGTATAGCATAGGGCATATAGTCAATACTTTTGTAATAACTATGTATGGTGCCAGGTGGGTACTAGATTTATTGGAAGTATCACTTCATAAGTTATTACTATCTAATTACCATGTTATACACCTGAAACTGATATAATGTGGTCAACTTTAATTAAAAAAAATATTATTAATACATAATTCCCTGATGATGATCACTTGGCAAAAAACTGAGGGTGACCTCTAGAAAACCAGCCAGTGTAGAACAAAGGTACTCAGTCCAACAGGCCTTGAGTAAACTGCATTCTTTCAAAAACTACTTAAGTGAGCTTGAAAGCAGATGCTTCCTTAGTTGGACCTTCAGATAAGAACAGTCTCAAGGTCAACACCTTGATTGCAGCTTATAAGAGACTATGAAGCAGAGGACACAATGAAGCCAGGACTGAATTCTGACCCACAGAAACAGAAATAATAAATGTCATTTTAAGAGACTTAAAAATTTTTAAATAATTGAGCCTGGCCAGAGAGAGAAGCAGAACCAATACCTAGAGAGAGGAAAGGGCTGTGGCTGTGGTTCAAGGGGTAGAACAGAGATCTATCTAAACATGAAGGGACAGGGAGGAGGAAGGGTTTGAGACAGGACCCAGGTGGTAGAGCAAGGGTCTGAAAACAAAAACAAAAAAGAGCAGGACTTAAATTTAGGGTAAGATTCACTAGTGCAGTGAATCCTCCCTATGATGGAGATAAACAATGACCCTGAATGAACTAGTATAACATGGAGACCAATTATTTCTCAAAGATTTTGAGATTTCAGTTGTTCAAGAAAGGCTGAATGCCTTGGTTTGATTGAATTTGTTTATGCTGACAATCACATATATATGTAGTAATTTTTATTCTCTTCTTTTCATCTGAAGTTGTCAGATACTGTGAACTGTTAACTATGACATGTACTATGAAAATGAGTTGCTCACCTCTGTTTTAAGCATATAAAATTAAATATTGCATTAAGGAATGCTTACCAGATATGTGGAATGTATATCTATATTCTGTTTTAGGTACAATGACTAAGGCAATTTAAAAAGCAAGTATATCTAGGTTCTCATAATTTGGTTTTATGTAATTGAGTTTCACTTCTTTCACTACACATTTAAGGAGAAATAAGCATTAGAAGCCAGCACGTTTCTCTTTTGACTATATGAACAGTAAAGTTTTTATTTAGACCACATGTATATTAAAGCATGGAGAAAGAATTTCAGTGGCATGAGATTTAGTTACTTGTACTATGATAAGGGATCTAGACTATATCAGCCAAATAGTAAAGAGCAACAACAACAAAACACGTTAACATCTATACAATAATTGAATTTTACATCCCCTTTACATAAGACAAGTGGATTTTATCAAAGGATATTTCCAAATCAAGGAGAGAACTGATAAAAGGCTTGTGGCTCATCTATATAGAGGATTGGTTGCTCTTTTGGTTACCATCATGATCTAACCATGACCAAGGAATTATTGGATAGAATGTGGAGATTTCATAAATTTGAATGGAAAAAAATTATATCTGTATTTTTATCATCCTCTCACTGAAATTTAACATTTCTTTCATTTACGAATCTTTGTCATGAACATCAGCAAGAGCAATACCTATGACATTTTTAGAATAGATGTCACAAATATTATTCTTGTTGCATATTTCCTTAAAAATTATTTATATTCATCACTACGTTGAAATTTGTGTTTTATTAACATGACACCATATAATGTTATTAACTGTGTTAATATAAAAGCACATAAGTTTTCCTATTACAAAATTTGTAGTAACTGCATGTTAACAGAATTAGTTTCCTATAAAAGCCCATGTATTTTTGTGTTTTTAGAGACATTCTGGAGGTCCATAAACTTCACCATACTACCAAAAGGTCCACTGCAAAACAAAAGGTTCAAACTCTTATTATAGGGCAGAAGGGAGGGGAAGGGGAACGGGAGAGGGGAAAGGGGGAAGAAGGGAAAAGAGAGGGAGAGGAAGATAAGTGGGTGGAGGAGAGAGCACTGGCAATAGAGAGGAAGGTGGGACTACTGATTCTTGGGGCTTACTTCCCCTTACCTCACTTAGTACAAGCAGAAGAAATATCCATAGATAATATAATGGGCCCAAACTTTCTTTGTAAGTAAGTAGGACACTTCTTCAGCTTGGAACCTCACAGGGACTCTTTCCAAAGAGCTGCTCTACATGGGGAAGCTCATTTCCCATTTCAACATTGTCTGAGTGTGTTTCTGACATGGGTCAGTGATTGAGAATCTGAAATATCTATTTCCATTCTCAAAATCTCTGTCCAAGGAGGAAATCCTAATCTACTTGTCAGTATTTATGGATAATGCATTCGCCCACTGTCTGCACCAGGCACTCTGCCCTGAGAATTGTTCTGATTTGCTATTTCTTCTTTCTTCCCTTTTCCTCCCTCTCTCCCCTAGGGCTTCCCGTCCTCCTCCCCCTCCTCTAATCCCCAGTTTGAGCACTGTTTCTCCATCTCTCTCCCTCCTTCCTCCCTCCCTCCTTCCCAATTTTCTCCCTCCCTTCTTCCTCCCCTCTCCCCTGTCTTCTTTCCCTTTTCTTTTATTCTTTCTTCCACCCCATGAATGTTATAGTCAAATTATTCTTAACCTAATATGAGGTAAATACATATCTGGGGAAACATTTTTATACATTAGCATTTTTTAAACTTTATACTTCATAAACTTTATGCTTTATCATTCTCTCAAGAACTTTTTTATCTAAAGAGGATCACTATAAATGGGTGTGGGTGTTAAAGACAAGGCCTCCAGATGGGAAATATTTTTTTCTGAAGACCATCTCTAGAACAAATATGTTATATGCATACTACAAATAACTTCACACACATATTTGAAGGCTTGTTATTCATATAGATTCTTTACACATTTTCTGAGAATGGTGCTTGCAATGAAGTCTAAGGGTTTTTTTCTAATTATATACATTTAATGGAAATACAAAAATTGTATTTATCTCTCTAGGTAAATACCTGTAATTTGAAGAAGTGTTATCAGCATAATTATCTTCATAGTTCATATGGTTCACAGATGTGCCGCTATTAAGTTCTTAAATCATCTGTCAGCCAGCCATGTCCATTGCTTGTGATAAAAAATGCAATGAGTACAATGGAAATATTACCATGAAATGATTCAGGTATTTATATTATTTTATTTATTTATTTTTAAAATATGTCTTTATTGGTTTCAGAGAGAGGAAGGGAGAGGGAGAGAGAGAGATAGAAACATCATTGATAAGAGAGTCATGATTGATCAGCTGCCTCCTGCACGTCCCCAACTGGAGATCAAGCCAGCAACCTGGGCATGTGTCCTGATGGGGAATCAAACCACAATCTCCTGGGTCCTAGGTCGATGCTCAACCACTGAGCCATGCCCGGCTGGGCTGATTCAGGTATTTATTACATTGGTGATCTTCCTTTGAAAATAATCTTGTTTCCTAATTTTCAAACACAGGCTTTATTAGCATATTGTTTAATGCATAACGAACTTTCCACTATTACATTGAGATTTTGGATTGCTTTATAAACATTTTGTGGAATTTCTCCTTATTGTGAAGTTTGAAACATTTCCACATATTGTTCTTATGTGTTAATAAGAAGTATTTGATTTCTTCCTGATTTCCTATCACATCATTTTGAGAGTCATTTCAGGCCTATTAATCAAAATATGTTATACCATGGGGACTTTTTTAAAAAAAGATAGTTATTTTGTGAATATATCAAGTCTGAAAT
This sequence comes from Miniopterus natalensis, assembly GCF_054644295.1. Classification (NCBI taxonomy): domain Eukaryota; kingdom Metazoa; phylum Chordata; class Mammalia; order Chiroptera; family Miniopteridae; genus Miniopterus; species Miniopterus natalensis. The sequence goes on from NC_142082.1 coordinate 47,414,731, forward strand.
CATACACAGTTGTATGAATGTGAATCAGGAAGACATGTGATGTCTCTGAGCAGTACTCATTATATCCCTCCATCAACAAAATACGATGCTCATCAACAGCTGAAGCTTCTTTATGTGTGCCTTTTTGTCTGGCTGGAAAGTATTATTTCTTTCCAATCCTTGTATCTCCCTGATACTTACCATTTACTATATTTCTCTTAAAGCCTTATTTTTGGTGAGCATTGAGAGAGCATAATACTTTCTTTGTGACTCTTTTCTATAAGGAAGTCATTTCAACTATTGATCTTGATCATTCAGTGAATGTAGACTTTCTTGGATACCACTCAATGGATGTTTTTACTTACCTAGGTCCTGTGTTTTAAAAAATAAAAATGTAATATTAATTTATCCTCTAAAAGCTTACACATATGGGGCATCTGAAGGGAGAGCAGTACATGAACAGACATGAACAGATGCATTACCTTATCTAAAAAGTAAATTTACTGAGGAATGTACAAGAAATCCAACTTGGGGATATCAAATCTCATTGATACCTAAGAACAAAGACTTTTTAAAGTAAACTAAAGTGAGGAACAGAAATTTGTTGCAAATAGTGAAAAGAATAAATATTTTAACATTCATTGTGAATAAATTAAATATTATTGTAAAAAACTGAATATATTCTTCATTTAATAATATATGTTATATTTGCATTAAAGTCTGAATCTAGTCTGATTATCTGTTTGAATTTTTTAACATTGCAATGTAATACTGTGATATCAAGACTTGCATTTCATATTTTATTTTTTCATCAAAATCATAAAAGGAACTATTATTTTTTCAAAAATAATCAGATATACCAGTTGTCTAAAGAACCTTCTTTTATCATTTTCTTTCTTGGATCTAGCTGTCATTTTCACCAATTTTTTCTTCTTCTTTATTTTACTGTGATTTTTAACACTTCTCTATATAATTGATGAGATTGTATTTTTTGGCTGTATTTGCAATTTTCCTTTGCAATTGATTTACACTGCATATTTATTGCAAATTCCACAATCAGCAAGAAACTGATTCACAAACAGAATGACGTTATAAGTAAGGAACAGAATCTAGAGGTGAAAAAAAATTTTTTGGAGCAAACAAATTTAATAAGTTGTAGTTAAAAATACTTGCTTGTTCTGATTTGTTTTGAATCAATACACCACAAGAACTCAAGTAAGAAATCCTTGAATAATTAGGATGCTTGTAACTACAGAGAATAAAAAGTAGTAAGGTAAGTCAAGGGCAAGGCAGGAGATTTTTAAAGGACACAAATATTAAACTGATAAGAACAGATATTACACTCGATCTTAGTCAAAAGGCCCAGAAGGGATAAGGCAGTCAGAGAAAGACAATTACCACATGATGTCACTCATATGTGAATCTAATGAACAAAATAAACTGATGAACATAATAGATCCAGAGACATAGAAGCATGGAACAGATTGAGGGATCTCAGAGGGAAGGCAGGGCTGGGGCAATGGTGGGGAGAGATTAATCAAAGAACTCCTGTGCATAAATGCATAACCCATGGACACAGACAACAGTGTGGTAAAGGCCTGGGAGTGGGGCTGGTGAGGAGTGGAGTCAGTCAATGGGGGGAAAAGGGACAATGCTAATACTTTCAACAACAAAGATACTTTAAAAAAAATATGTATATTTTATTACAACAGAATGAAAAAACATTGAAGTTTCCAGTTGGGAATGACTTGATCAAACTGAGTTTAAGATAGAGACTTTGTTGACAGCAAGAACAATCAACCAAGTGAGGAAAAACTGAAGGAAAAGAGGCAAGTTACAAGGTTACAGTAATTATTAAGGAGGGATGGTTTATTGGTCAGGTTGACTAATGAAATTAACATGAATTAACCATCAAAGTGGTCAATCAGGGCAAAAACTAAATGACCAATCTAATATGTAACAAAGAAGCAAAATAAGCAATACTTATTAATTGACTATATGTCAAAAGTTTTAAGGAAGAAAAAATTAAAGGCAAATCAATTTCTGATTTGGGAGATTAAAAGATGATAAAGCAGAGGTTGAAAAATGAAGACTGGACTAGAAGGGACAGATTTACGGTAGGCATGAGTAGAATCTAAAATGCCTGTGGTAAATATAAATGAGGCTGTGCAGCAGAAAATGGCCATATGAATCTGAAGCACATTGCTGGGGATTTGTATGTTTGTTGGCCTTTGTTTGGTAAGTATTATTGGAAGTGAAGTAAAGAAAAGAAAATACTAAAAGTGATTTTTAAAAATTGGTTGAAGTGGATATATGTACAAAACAATAAAAATAAAGTGGAAATAATACTTTAGAGAAAGGCAATGAGCTTCTGATTTTTTTTATAGGACATGCAAATGGAGGCAATCTGAAAAGATGGTGATCATCTCAAAATTTTGCTGAAAAGTATGTCAATCTAAGCTGGATCTAGAATTAGTTAACATTTGAAATATAAATAGCAGTTGAAGCAATGATAATAAATTTCTTAAGGAACTTGTATAGAAAAAATGGTGAGTAGAATTTTAGAAATAAAATTAAAGGAATGATAAAGAATGGTGTTAAATAAGGTTTACATAAGAAATCCAGAAGGAAGGTTAAAAAAAAAAAAAAAAAAAGCATAAATAGGATCAGTAAAGTATGTTTGGAAAGAATTCAAAGAAGAAAAGTATTCTGTACAGAGGCTGTGATTAACAAAATAAAACACATTCTAGATTTTTCTGTAAGGAAAAAGACATCTAATGGAATGACAAATCATGAGATCAATAATTATTTCATTGTGGAAATCTTATGTGAGAGATGAGAAAGAGCTTAGGTTGAAGTATGTTAAGCGGTCAGAGTAGATAAGAGGATGGTGCCTTCTATTTCATGAGGGTCATAATCGGGTGCAGAAACATGGGAGGGTTGTTTTCCCGGGGAAAGGCCTGAGCTGCTTTCTAGATTAGCTTAAACAGTGAAATAGCAATAAACCCAAGGCACTGAAAAAGGTTTTAAAGGGATGGGTATGAACTGACGTATGAAAATCAGTGGAGGAATGGGAAGAGAGAGAGAGCCTTCTAAGAGGAGTCAATGTGCATGTGTGTGTATGAGCGTGTGTGTTTATAGAATTAATTTTAGTGTAAAAATATTGAAACTGATGAAGTTCCTACCCAACAGATTAAATTTTCTTAAAAGAAGTAGGAGATGATTACACAGGAAAGTGCTCATATTAGTAGAAGAATTGGAAATTCACAAACATCATTGAAATGTATGAAAGGGCAAAAGGATTAGAGAGTAGTGCAAGTTGCCCTACACATATTATAAATCACTTATCTGAAGTCATCCAGCAGTACTGGAGTTGCTAATTGTTATTAACTTATTGAACATAAAGCTGAAAAGGTAGACTGCAAGACTGATTAAACTTTAGAATTTTTCAAAGATAATTTCCTCTCTTTCTCTTAACTAAATATCTGATATATGCCAATTTGGCATATACCAATTGCAAATAAATGAATCTCCAAAGAGGGCTGCCCTAAATGGTAAATCAATACTTGGCTTCATTTTTCTTGGACTCACTCTGCCTTCAGAGCAGAGGCAGGCACTAGCACTAGCCATGAGCAGGGAACAAAAGGAAGTCTAAGGTAATAGGCCAAACTGCATGTGCTGTGCTCTTGGGGGGCACCTGTCTAGGAGAAAAGCTGCTTCAAATTTGCCATCTAAAAACAGTGAAATGACGGAGGGCAGGAATCATCCTAAGGGTGAAAATTCCTGCCGTTTTTGTTTGTTTCTTTGTTTGTTCTCCTCTTAGAAATCAGAATAGAAACATAAAAGAGTCCAGGAGCACTTTTCCAAAATAGTGCTGTCTTCTGAGGGCTCTACCTTTATAATGAATGCCATTTTCTGTACAGAATGTCATTTTCTCACCAGAAGACCCTCAAAGCTGATTCCAAGAGTGTAAATGAAAGGTATGAGAATACAGAGTCAATGTTGATAAATAAAAAAGCTCAGGACAGGACCATCCGATTCATGCCCCCAACCTCTCTTCCTTCCTCCCTCCCTCCCTCCCTAGCTCCCTGTCTCCCTCCCTCCCTGCTTCTCTCTCTCTCTTTCTCTCTCTCTCTTTCTCTCTCTCTCTTCTCTCTCTCTCTCTCTCTCTCTCTCTCTCTCTCTCTCTCTCTCTCACACACACACACACACACACACACACACACACACACATGCAGGAGAGGTGCAGTTGGAGAGAATACCCAATTATTTTTTCGGATGGGATAATCTCCCATTTACTTTGACCACAAAAGCAGCTCTTCCTCCCTATACCTTAATAAATAGGACATTTAAATTTTCCTCTCTATGACCATTGGATATAGCTTTCCCAGAAGATATCTGGTTGGTTTTAGTTAGAATTACTGTCAGGTGCTTCTCAAGAGTTGAATAACCATTTGCCTCCAATGTGTTTGCGCACTGCTGACAGAAATGGCAGCGATCAGTTTAGCTATTGACACCATATGATGACAGTTCATACAAATTCCATTGCCCTACGCCTATGTGTTCTCTTTTCTCCTACAACATCTGTGCCTGGCATCCCATTTTATTTATGACACTGCCTGAAATGCATGCTTTCTATCATCTCTAGAACAGAACTCCAACTCTAATGTTCAGCTGCTAAAAATGAGCATGTCTCTATGTGTTATTTCCAGTGCACACCTATTCTGATTGTTTGGTGTTTGTACCATATTGGTAGTTATGTATTTAGTTTAAATTGCCTATAGCATGATGCATACATTTAGACTTATTTAATAGCTCATTTTCCTCCAAATGACCAACTTTTCTAGAATGTATTTTGAAAATTTTCTATGGTGAATAAAGGTTCCTCTGAATGTTACTCCTAGTTTTTATTAAGATACTACTATCACCTATGGTTCTATCACCCTTGCTTCCAAACACCACTTTCAAAATGTTGCTTTTCTATTATGTGTTAAAAATTCTGCTTCCTCTGAGTATCATGTTATGTGACAATTGCTTTCCCATGAGCTTCCAATATATTTGCCTCTGTTAAACCTTGATAATCCTTTAACAGCTTAAGCTCCTGCATTCCTTTCCTCTACTGTATTAAAACTCCTCTCATTAATATATGCTATTTGAACATCCCTGTGAAAGGGCCATCTGTCACAGAGCTTCTATTCCACTTCAATAACCCATATACAGTCTCAGGCTAGAGTTTTTTATCATTTAAAAATGAGTCATCTCTTAAATCACAAACTCAAACAAGCTATTTTCTAGTTACAACCTCTTAATTTGTAGCAGGTTTACTCAAGTACATTCTATTCAATTATTCTTTTGCTTCATCAGGTTTTCCATTTTCTAACATAGCTAGTCATATGCTATCCATCATCACCCTCATTTATTTAGTTGCATTCTGAAGAAATTTTTTAAATGATATACTCTGAATACACTTGATTATCTCACAAAATATTACACTTTTATCATCTAACTTTATATCAACTCTATTAAAAGACAACCATCTGTCTTATCCATATGCAGTAAGTAAGGTGTTTCTAAAGAAAACAAAATCTCATAAATTGGAATAAAACTGTGACTTAAATTGTTCATTATCAGTCTCAACCAGATCCTAAATTTTCTGGAGATCCAGACAGTGTACGTTAACATTTTGGATAGCATCTGGCCTAAGTGCTTTAGTCAAAACAAAGTCAGAAGCTTTAGTAAAAGTCTTAACCTTCACATATTGTGAGAGTTAAGAACCTCAATGCACTCTTTTATTGAGAAAAAATCCAGAGATCTAAAAATTCTGCTTATATTGCAGTGGGGAACATTCTGTAATTGATTTTCTTTTCATATAGTCTCTCATTATATCTCTTTAATTGACCACATATGTGGAAAGTAGAATAAGATCCCCCAAAGATGCCCACATCCTAATCTGTGAACTCTGAAAGACTCTGCAGATGGGATTAAGTTAAGAACATTGTAGGGGGAGATGTTTTGGATTATCTGAAGGGGTTAAATCTAATCACATGGATCATTAATATTGGAGGATATTCTCTGGCTGAATCCACAATCAGAGGGGGCTGTGACCAGTAAAATGGTCAGAGAGATCAATGTTACTGCCTTTGAAAATGTAGGAAGGCATGTAAGTGGCCTCTAGAATCTGAAAAGGCAAGGGACCTCCAGAAAGAACCCAGGACTGCCAAAATCTTAATTTTAGCCCACTGTGACCCATGTTAAACTTCTACAGAACTGTAAGATAGTAAATTTGTCAATTTTAAGCTACTAAATTTATGGTAGTTTGGTATAACAACAGTGGAAAGTTACTAAATATAAAAATGAATTAAATAAAAATGACCAAGTTTAGGTCTGATTAGCAATGTTACTTTAGCTCAATCACTGCTACATATCTGACTATAGAATTTTTGTGAAGATGCAAATTAGGTAACCCTCATGGGAAACTGATGAGATAGAGTGTCTGCATCACTTTTACTTTGACTCAAACTTTAGGCAATCAAATATCTGCTGTGATCCTGAAATGGTAACACATTTTCATTGCTATGGTTTTGTGAAATGTCTTAATTTCACAAAAAGTCTGACCTATTTATAGATTTTATATTTATAGTTATCCTGGCTTTTTGTAAATTTTTATTCTTCTATTTATATTTTAGAAAATGTTTATAAAATTTCTAATTACATATACAAATGGAGTTTTATTAAATATAATTGAATTTAAAAATAATTGGAAAAAAACAATGTTTATAATATCATATAACCCCACTATATCATGGGGTGTCTTTTCATTTATCCAGTTTTTCTAGTAATTTATTTTAAAATGTTTTAGAGTTTTCCAAATAGAGTCCTTATGAATTCTTAGGTTCTACATTCTTAGCATATTACTATATTATATTTACATAATATTATATTATATAATATTGTTATAATATTATATTATACTTAGTATTGTGTTATACTAAATATAATATAATAAATAGTATATTTGGATATCAAAACTTTAACTTTATCAAAGAATCAGAACTAATATAAGTGGTATAGAATAAGAGATTTACTGTAGATATGAACTTTTACAAAAGTTGGGGGCTGACTGAAAGATCTTTGATGGCAGTTGCTTCTGCATATGATATTGTGTTTGAAAAATCTATATGTCAATGAAGGCAGCAGCTATGAAGGAAGAATGGAGGTGAAATTGAAGAACAAACTGAAACCCATGAGGACAAACTAAAAGCATAAAGAAGGAGGTAGATCTTTCAAGGATGAAGAAGAGAATACTGACCTGCAAAAAAATGAACCTTCATGTGTCTCTCAACTCCACCAACCTCAGTGATGCAGGTGAAATTCAGGAGACCCTGGTATCCTCTGCTATGGAGCTGGAAATGTTTATGTACCTGGTCTAGTCCTTGTAGAATCTACAAGAGGAGATTCAGTTGTAGCTGGAATATCTATGGGCCTGGCTGGTACTCCACACCAACAAGGTGATTTAGCACATCATTGACAATGTGCTTGAGCTATCACTCTGCTTGGATACTGATATCTAATTTCAGAGCTTACCTTACTTTAATCTTCCAAGTCTCGTGCTAATTTCTATTAAGGTTTGCCATATTCTAGACTTAAAGAGAAATTTTGAAAAATATTATTCCAGCTTTGTTAGATTGGTTGAATACAAAGCCACATCAGTATCTAATCTAAAAAAAAATTATATTGCATTGGCTCTTTAATGATAAAGTAAAATAATATTGATTTTTAAATTGATCGTCTATGTATTATCCTTTTGAACTCTCATTAATTTTAAAGATGAAAGTGAGAATTGTTTATTCTGTGCTTTATTTTACAGATACTTCTCAGATAATGACTAATTATCTCACTTTCCCATCCTAACACCCATGTTATTATTTTTTTCTTTCCTTACAACATTGGCCAGGACCTGTTTCTGAATCATGATGATTCCTATCTCATTCTTAAATTTAAAGGGATTTTATTTTAAGCGTCTTGAGATAGAGAACTCTTCTGGATTTTCTGGCAACTCTAAATGTAATCATCTGTCCTTATTAAAGGGATTCCCAGGGAAATTCAACTACAGAAGAAGAAAGGTGATGGGATTTTCGAGGCAGAGATTGCAGAAATGAACTTTAAAGATGTAGGGAAGCCTATAAGCCAGATAATACAGTGATCTAGAAGCTGCAAAACGCAAAGGAACAGATTATTCTCTCAGAGTCTCCAGAATCAACAGCCTGTTGACACCTTGATTTCAGTCTAGTGAAACTAATTTTGGACTTCTATTCTCCAGAAATGTAAGACAAAACGTTTGTGTTGTTTAAAGCTACTACATTTGTAGTAACTTGTTACAGTAACAATAGGAAACTAGTATAGGTACCAGTGTAAGAAAGAAACGAAAAAAGAGCAGGCACAAAATTATATAAAATTACAGGTATGTTGTGCCAAGGAGCGCAGACTAAAGTCAAGTTAGCAAGTTCAAATAAATCAAAGAAAACAAAAAATATATTTTCAGTAGTTCAAACTGTTGGAAGCTAATGAAAAAAGTGTTTGCAGTACAGTGAAAGGGATGAGTCAAGGGCAAACTTCAGTCAGGAAGCTACAGGAACTTCTTAATTTGAGGATAGTTTCTTCTTAAATCTACTGTAAGAAATATAGGCTACATCTGAGATATAACTAAGATACATCTGAGAAGCAACTATTATTCTTAGTAAACAGCTAATTGGAGATAAACATCTCCTGATTCCTCACAAATTTCAGATGATTAAATTACCATATATTTCAAATATATGAAACATAAGTAAATCATAAAATGAATAATTAAAATATTAAAATTAAATAGTTTAAAAAGTATAAATCATAGAATTATTATTTTTAAATATTAACAATTAGCAAATTAAAAGTTATCCATAGAAATAAAAAAGTTATTGCAAAATGTTAAAGTAACATGAATTTAGAGATGAAAGAACTGGAGAGGTGAGGGTGTGCCCTTAATCTCTAACCTTTATCTCTGTTCTCTAGTGAATAAGCATACATTACTTTTCAGGAAAAAATAATCTTGCAATTAATAAGAACTCTCTCCAAGGGTACCCTAGTTAAGCATTTGGAACCTGAAATACTTGGACTTCTACTAGGTCATATGAACTCATGAAATATGAATGCTAATGATTATGCCCGTGTGTGTGTGTGTGTGTGTGTGGTTGATCCTGAATATTAATTGCTTTCTTCTGCTTCTCAAAGATGTACAACTAAAACCATTCCAAAGTCTGATAGAAACTTTCTACAATTATTTTTATTGAAATGTTATTTTTGCTTATGGAATTTTAAGTTGTAATTTTAAACTTCAGTTTAAATATTTAGAACCATGACAATAAATCTGTAAAAATTTAAAAACATCTCCCAAACAGAACACATAATGTACATATCTAAACCAATATTCACATTCGGAGAGAGAATTTTTTATGAAGTTAAGAGAACCTCAGCTGCAGATTTGGGCACTTAAATGTTCTAAAGTCTGGGGAAATTGACCATTTTATCTATCTTACTGAGTGAGATGTGAATCAATCACAGTCCAGCTGAAAAGAGAGCAGTCTGAATAAATCTTCAAAATGTTCAGCAGGCACTTGCAAAAAATGATTTCAAACTACAAAAAAGATGAGGTAAAGTGTAGCTTTGTTGAGGTCTCAATTGAATGCTTAATGTGCTTGGTGAGCTCTCTCCTGTCTGGTTACTTGGGGGCTCCAAGGACTCTGAGCATTACACAACTGTTTGTCATTCAGTTCTTGTCTCTGTAGGAAGAAATCTTTCTTTAGCTGTATGTGAACATATGACTTTACCTTTTTTTTTAATTGACCTTTAACAAATTTGATTTTCTGATATAATCTTCACATTTTGTTTGTTTGTTTTTAATGCTTAGTGCAGAGCCACTTAAAAATAATTTGATTTAAAAAATTAATTTCACAAATGATATAATTAGAGCTCAGAAAATTTTAGTGATGTCCCTGTGGACACAGCCAAACATCTTAGCCTAAAATAGAATATAATTTCAAATATGCTGGTTTTTATTTTGAGATAGAGAAGGGAAGAGAGGATAGGGTTCACAGGGAGAGGAAGAAGGAATCACATGACACTCTGTAAAGGAGTAAAGAAACTACTACAATTTACTGTACAAAACCAGGGCATTTTTAAAATGAACACTATGTACACACACACACACACACACACACACACACACACACACACATATATATATATATATAATCTCAATCACTGGTATTTTAATTCTAATTATTTAATCCATAAAAGTAAATCTAATAAGGTAAATTTATAAATAGATTGCATCTCAAGTTGTATTAAAATTCCAGTGTTGTTGGCAGACTGTAAAATCTTCATAGAACTTTTAAATTAAATCTAATGTGTGAATTCTATCACTCATTTACACATTTTAAATAGAATTATCAGACTAAAATTTTAGTCTCTAATGTAGCTAATTATCTTAATCATTGCATTTTAATTTCAAATGCAGAAATTATCCCTAACCAAAAAAAATATTATTTGTGTGTATAATTTACTCCATCATCTCTATATTTTAATGTAAACCTCTACAGGGTTAAAAGACTTAACTTTGAGGATATTACAACATTCCAAGTAAGCTGGAGTTACCTCAAGTGAATTTAAATTAGTAACTCAGGTTACTAAGTTTACTTATAAAAAACATAATTTTTGGTAGAATGAGAATATGTTCAGAACAAAATTTTAACACAAACACACACACACACATACTCTCACAGAGACCAGTGTTTGAATAATTATTTGAATAATTGAATATATTGTCAGTTAGCTGGGACAACTGTATTCTTACCCTTCAAAGCCTGTCTTTGAGTCTTGTGTTTGAGGTATGGAGATAAGCATGTCTAAATATTTCCCTAGCACAGGCACACATGTGCTAAAATAAGCTAATAATCTTTATAATCAGGACAAATTTTATATTTTTCAGTGTTAGATTTTAAAGTTTTCTATTTGATTCGAATAGTTTGGCACCGTTCCATCAGATTGTTACGCTTACTCAGTTCTGCAGCAACCTGCTTCTATGGTTTGATTATTTACTGTCTTCCTTTGCTTTTTGTCAGGATTGGCCACAACTCCTATTGGTGTTAAAGTAAACTATGAATGACTTCTGGATATTTACCAGGGATTTGTCTGGATCTAAAATTATATATTTGTATCACTAATATAAAATATTTTGGAAAGCCACTTCTTAAATATAAATACAGTTTCTTATTTTGACAGAACTTCTTATCAACCTAGTTTTATCTCATCTATACTAAATCAAGGTGAAAAATGGATATAGTTAGTTGAATTGTGTCTGCATAAATATATGCTAACCTATTTCATTATCCAGTCTAAGGATTTTTAAGGTAAAAAATTAAAGGAGTAAAACTATAGGACTTAAAGCGTATATTAAAAATTCTAATAAAGGGTACTCTTTCCATAAGTTTCTTTTTTCCCTTATCTTTATTGTTGACACTATTGCAGATATCCCTACCACCCCTCCTTTTGCCCCCTCCACCCATAAGTTTCCAAAGGGTAATTTATATGAGCACATCAAACAATATTGTATTCTAGAGATTCAATGATTGACAATCCTTTCTTCCCTTCCTAGTTGTAAACAGTAGCTGGAGAGAGAGTTGGGTAAATAGAAATGTAAATATCTGCTTTGTACCCATAGGTGTAGCAGAGACAAAGTTTTATTTTTACCCTCTTTGAATTTTTGGCTGGCATTGAGAATTAAATTGGCATAAGACGTTAACAGGAGAAAAGATACAAAAGACACTAGAGCCCTCATAAGGAAATGATGATACAAGAAATGACAAAAGCTAAATGCTTTTATACCAGATTGAACAAAGAAAACTATATGCAGAAAACTTAACTGTGGAGAGGCTAAAGGAGCATAATTATTTTTAAAAGGTCTGTTTGTACAGAATTTTCTCTTGGCTGTAACTCCCTGCTAAAGAATGTTTCTTTTCTCCTGATACAAAGCGAGTAACTTTCGCATGGGAGATTTATTTCCTGTTTTCAGGAAGAAAAAAAGAGATTAGAGTGTTTTTCTTGCATCTCAAGTCCCTTTTGCTCAAAATATTTCTTATGCCAAAGTGGCATATTTTGAAGTGGCACATTGTGTCACCTTCATAGGCTAATTGGAGAAAAGTGGCTCTAGATTTGAAGATCTAAATATCCACTTTCATCCTGAAGCTTGGGATAAGCCCTTCTAGGACAATATTGCCATAGAAGACTGGATATATTTGAGTAGGTTTGCTTTCTCACAGTAACGTGAAGTAGAGGAAAAACAGAAGAAAAAGATCTCCAATGATTGTGACCATTTAATAGATTGGTTCCATACAGAGAAGCATGACATAACACATGCCACACACAGACAGGTCACACAGCGGGGAACACTGAATACACAGGGCAAAAGACAAGGGACCGACTTTACCCAAATCCCTTCACATGGAAACCTGAAACAGGAGACTAGAAACATCCCCAAACTGCACTGTAATGCCAGGCATAGCAGTTTACTTGAAAGGGTTGTTATAGGAAAAATATGTGGTACGTGTTTAAAAAAAACTGGCAATTTTTTATTTTTTTATTTTGAGAAGAGGGCATTTTGCATGAAAATAGATTCATTTTATTTGGCTGAGAAATAGACTAAGCACAGTGAGTATAAATTAAAAAGAGACAAAATTCAGTTTAATAATATAGGATTTTTAGGTATGATTCCCTTTAGGAGGTTTAACTTAATTTTAATACAAACTCTCAGAGACCCTAGGACTCCACGTCAGATGTGTTGCAATCTTCCTATGATAAATGCTTAGATATGTTACAATAATTTTTTTCTTTTAGAAATTTTCAGGGAGCTTCATTTACATCTTACTTTAGGGTGATTTATAATACATAGATAATGAATATTACATAGATATTTGTATTTATTCATATATCTTATTAAATTGTAGACTTCAAATTAAGTGCTCTTATCTTACTCATTTTTGACATACCCCTCAATGACTTGTATATATTTTATTTACAAAAAATTCAATATTGAAAACAACAATTTAGAAATACTATGAAATGGTTTGTTAGGCAAGAGAACTTTGATTCATTTCAGTATTGAAAATGTTTTCTCATGCTTCCACTTCCCATGTTTTACCTGACATAAATTTTAGTTATTAGGTACACTGGCAAGTTGATGCCACAATTTGTGTTAATTTAGTTCTATTTATCTCTTCACAGATATATGCTTCACACCTATAGTTATTTATGGGCATTGTTATTGTTATTATTTTAAAAGTTCTCATATATACCTGTAAAACTTCTCATGGCTGCCTGATTGTAGGTTGTGTTTTAATCATTTCTTTCATCCTGCTCCCAGTCAGCGTTTCTCTAGGCTGCTCTTCCTACCTCTCCCCGGCTTCCAGTGACAGCTATGTCTGATTCTATTTTGTTTCCTTCATTTTTTATGACTATGACCATCACTGGAACAAGCAATCTTTGTGTGCTTTCTAGAAATGGGTTCTTCCAATAAGGCTTTGGTCTCTCTCTTCCCTTTCCCCTAGTTTATGGCAGAAGCTTTTGTCAGGGAATCAGTGCCACTGTTCTGAACCAAAGGTTAGATTGCAACTCACTGAAATTTTAAATCATTGCTAAGTAGTTCGACTCCATGTGAACTAGAAACTAAATGTGTTACTTCTCTCTCATTCTTTTCTGACAATTCCATATACCCCAGTGTTGCTCTGACCAACAACCTCACTATCTCATTCTGCTTGGTCTCCCTCTTTACTTCCAAAAAGACATATTTTATCACAGTAATTCTTATCTACTTGCAAACCTACTTGTCTTGATTATCAAAGCTGGTTTGGGCTTCTGCTAATCTTTTGGTTGTCTCTAAATGGGGAATTGAAAAAAAATCCAAAATTAAAATTATCAACTATTTTTCTTTATAATTATGTCAAAAATGAATCACTAACTTAAAATTATTTCCAAAGGAGCAATTATAGGAAAATGAAGTTCATTAAAAAGAACTGTATCTAAAACATACAATATTAAGGCATCTGCATCCCTGGTTTATTAATGAGAGAGGGGCGCTTCTAGGTGTAGCCCTGCATGTGACCGTCTCCAGCATGTTGATAATGGAGAAAATAAAATGGAATAAGCATTGTTAAGACAGTCACTTAAAATAGAGCCTGGGGACCACTGAGGAAATGGGGTCTATGTATGTCTCACGTCTCAGTTTTGGGAGTTAAGGTTAAGCTGCTGGCCTGTTGCTGAACTGAGTTCAGGGCTGAACAGAAAACATCCTGGATCCATGATTGCTACATGGATATATACGAACTTTAATTCCTCCTCATCATGGTGAACATACCATCTGCATTTTTCCCCTTAAAGGAACCAATTCATTTCAAAGACCAGCACCCTTCATTTACAAAATGGGCCTAAGGGATGCCAACTGACCTAGCAAACGAACTTCACTTACATGGAGGATGCAGTAAGAACAGCTCTTATGAATCACTAACTTATGGTTTCGCTTTTTACAAACCCTACCTTTCTTTGTTTCCTTTGGAGCACAATTTAGGTTGCTGCCTGAATCTGTAACCCAGCTTGCAATCCCTTCTGTGCTCAAATAAATACTTTTTATTCTTTATTACAGAACAAACCTATTTTTGTTGTTGTTGTTGTTACCAATGTGCAGGGCACTGGTACAGTGGCATAAGCAGAAGTGGCCAGAGAAAGACAGAGCTGGAGGGGAAACTCCTGATCTCCCACGAGCTGCTCACTGCGATCACGTGACCCAAAGTTTCCTGTAAGCCTGGATGATTGTTTGAGGGCTAAAAAATACCCCTTCATGGTCATCAAGGGACCAGAAGAGGTGGACTATGGAGAAAAAGTGGCTGTAGCACTCAGGAGCTTTGAAACGGACAGGAAATGGCCAGCCCTGAAATTCCTGAGACTACTTCTGGTCACTGACCCTTAGCAATTAGCACCAAGTGCAACAGGCAGATAATTCACACCAAAGCATATTTTAGAGACAGTGGAAGGTCATCTAGTGGATTCGAGCGATCGGTCTTCCCATTTTCCAACACTCTCACAGTTTCCTGAACCTCAAGTTCATGCCATATTCAGCCTGGAGAGGAACAGGGAGAGATGATAGCTCTCTGCAGACACTAGTTTTAGCTCCATCACACAAGCAGACATGAAGTGATGTAGGATGTGCTGTTGGATTATGGGATCAGTCAACATTTCCTTATTAGATGTGTTCTTCCTCCTGCTACACAGTGGGTTTGTTTAGGGAGAGGAATGTGCATCCAAGTAAATATAGTCACCTGATAGCAGTGCAAGTAATTTTTAAAATTTACGGTTTAATATTTTGAAAAGTTTTGTTTATATTTGGAATAAAATATGTCACAATTGAAATAATAAAAGGTTTTAACCTCTCATGTAGGTTTTTGTTTTAAGCTTTAGACTAAATATCCTTTCATCTATATATTGATGTTAAAAAAAGTTATTTTAGGAAGCTTTAGCCTCATAGTATATTTTATAATTCATATCCACAAAGGTAAGACATTTTAAAATATGATTAAGGCTGAAGGTGATTATATTACATGGAACTTTATTTCCACAGCTTTTAAAAAGATATATTTTTTTGACATTTTAATTCAACACTAGGCAATTTTTTGTTTTGTTTAATGGAATATTTTGTGTACAAATATATTTTTATTAACTAAATTGTCTAGATGAAGTATTTTTATTAGTTTTGCTTCCTACATTTCTCCCTCACTTTGTAGGTTGATATCAACTTCATTAAGATACTCCAAACTGCGTATGATAACAATATTTTCTATAGCAAAATAAAATATGTTAACCATGTATTTAGGTCTCTAAATAATAAAATATAAAAAATGCTAATAAGAAATATATTATATAGTGAATATGAAATATATTTATAAGTTTATGTAAATATAAATATACTATAAGTATAATAATAATTGATATTTTTTCTGAAATTACTCTTTTTTTAATTTTTAAAAAATATATCTTTATTGATTTCAGAGAGAGGAAAGGAGAGGGAGAGAGAGAAATAGAAACATCGATGATGAGAGAGTCATTGATCGAGCCGGCAACCTGGGCATGTGCCCTGACCGGGAATCAAACCCAGATTGCCTGGATCCTAGGTTGATGCTCAACCTCTGAGTCACGCCCGGCCAGGCTGAAATTACTCTTTTAACACCCAGCTCACCTATATTAGACCTTATTCAATCAGTAACAACCTATTTTCTTCCTTGGATATAACTTTTTTCTCTACTTTCCTAAACTTCATGTTTTCACTCTACTGGAGTCTGAAGTTGGAAAGCATGTATTTTCTTGGGTATGTTAATATATTTCTCTATGCATCAATTTCTAGCTGTAAAATGGGAAAATTAACATCTCCTGCCTCATAATGTTGAAATAAAAATAATTGGAGTAAATTATGTAGAGGCCTTAAAAATGTAGGAACAAGGCAAGGATGAAATACATCAGAGCTATTACTATTACCATGTTCTACTTTAGTTTAACCTTCCAATGAAAAGAATTGAATATTCTCTGTATTAAATTCTATTCAAATAAAATCAATAAACATACTTTTATGAGTAAATATTACTCAAAAAATTTTTTTTATTGAAAATAGATTTCAATAAAATCTTAAGTATTTAAATGTTTTCAGACCAAGCAAATGATTACCAATGGAACTTCATTGCAAATTTCCACCAATAGCTACCTAAAACTGATTTTTATATTTTAAAGTACATGTGCCATTAGAAATAATAAAACTATTTCAACTTCTTAGTTGAGGTATGGGAGAAACAATATATATGAACCCTTACTAGAATATATTCAAAATAAGAAAGCATCACAATTTTGACTACTAAAAATCTTTCTGGAAGGATAGAAAGCATTAATGAGCTCCACTTACCAATAGGTTAAAACATGGAAATGTTTCAGCACTAAACTCAGTCTATGGCACATTACAAAGATTCTGGGAAAGTAGTAAACAAAGCAAAAGTTTATATATTCTGTGTATACTACTTCTTTCATGCACTATGTTGCCGATACTGTCATAATTATCTCAGAACTATTGTTTAAACTATCTGGATGCATGAAAATTATATTGTAAAAGAACATTGAGACAAGAGAAACATTTTCAGAAAGTGTGGCACTAATGTGCAAATGACCTATGGCCGCCCTCCACTGTCCTTTTCCTTGGGGCCTTTTTATGTCATCTAAAGGCAGCCCTAGGATTCACTTGGTGTCCTCTTGCTCTCCAGACTAGCTATTCTGTGTTTTCATATGACTCCTTAGCATCTCTTTTGTGGCTCAAGAATTAGAAATCTTTCTGTATGTAATAAATATATCAGCTCTGTATAAAATTTTAGTAGCTACTACTATTGCACATTTACCATTTTCAGGCATGTTGCTAATACAATTTATATATTTTCTTATGTGATTATCGAAACAAAATAGCAATGTATTACTTTTAACCATAAAATTGTAATTTCCTAAGGAAAATTATTAATATTGGCAATTCATGTGTTTCACTTAATATTCTTATGACAGTTTCAAAAATATGGAATCAGGTGCTTATGGCTAAGTTATTCACTCAAGGTCACTCATTTAGGGTAATACTTTCCTTTCATCCTGAATATAGATTAAAGCTCATGGTCTTTACATCGTTATAGGCAATGCTCAACTATTTCCAGTTTGATGACATGAAATATTTTATTGCACAGACTATTAAGTATTATGTAAACTTTTATAGGGACACTCAATGAAGTAAAGTCTTTATGGTAGACAAAATAATGTCCTTAAAATGTCCAAATCCTAATCTCAGAATTTGTGAATATGTTATCTTACAGGGACAAGAGGACTTTGTAGATGTGATTAAGTTAAGGTCTTTGAGGAAAATTACCCTGGATTTTGGGTGGGACCAATGTAATCATAAGAGTAATTTATGAAGGTGGCAAGAATGTGAAAGTCAGAGAAAAGGTGATTTGATAATGGAATCAGAGAGAATGAGAGAGATGAAAAGATGTTACACTGCTGGTTTAAAGATAGAGGATGAGACCAGAAGCCAAGAAATGCAGGTGGCTCCTAGAGCTAAAATTGATATAGAAACTGATTCTCAGAGTCTCTAGAAGGAACAATTTCAAACTCCAAAATTGTAAGAAAATAAGTTTGTGTTGTATCAAATACTAAATTTGTGGAAACTTGTTACAGCTGCACTAAGAAATTTATACAGTCTTCTTCTTATATCAACAGTATGATTTGATTTTTATTTATTTATTTTTAAGTGTCTTTATCTTTATTGTTGAAAATATTACAGATGTCTCCTTATTACCCCCATTGACCCCCTCCACCATGCATCCACCCTACCCCCAGCCTTCCCCAGACCAGTGTCTGTGTCCATGGGTTATGTTTATAAACATATAAGTTCTTTGATTACAGTCTTCTTATTATAAATTTATGTAATGATTCACGGGCACATTAAGATATTAAATTTTATCACTTGACTAACTATGATATTAGGACACATATTTCCATTAAAATATAGATGTATAATAAATGGGGAGATTATTCTATATGTTTCAATTAATAAATTATTTTAGTTTGATTTAACCTCCTGATAGATTTACAGCTAAAGGAAGCAAACAAAACTTCAAAACTAAAGCCACCATTTCTAGACTTCAGTGCAGACCTACTTGAATAAAAGTAAACAAGAGAATGTCCACGTAATAAATTTATTGGTATAATTCTTGCCTTCCTTTTTTGAAGGCTTGTACTAAAAATTGTGAAATATTTGGGTCTAATAAAATGGTTTAAGTAAACAGTGGAAATAAGTTATGCAGATGAAGTAATCTCCCACCGACCGATATAACCTTAGACACGAGATATTTATATGGAAATTAGATGTTTCACTTGTGTTTTAAGAATTTCTTAGATATCTAATTGGAATGTTTTATGTTATCATAATATCTGAACAAGAAAAGTATACTTTATTCATTTTGATAATGATTAATATTTACACACCAATATCAAAATTATCTTAGGATCAAAGATTTATAGTTTAACAAGGTTTCTCAATTTCTTCAACATCTCAGAGTCACTTTGGGGCATTTTATCAGTAAGTACCTTCATCTTCCCTTAATATTCTCTGTATTGTCAAATGTATTTTTCCCTGTGTACTGTATTTCTCACTTTAATGCCCTTAACGCAGGGTGAAATTGTGAGATATACATTTTCTCACATTCATCTTTCCTTTTAGACATTTTCTGAATAAAAACATTTATTTTGTATTCAGTGTTCAAGCTGAATGTACAAAATCAATAAAGATCTAATAAGAAATAACAATACAAACACTGAAAATATTCTTGAGAAAAATAAATGGATCACAAATAATATGAATCTAATAAAACAGAATTCAGAACCTTGTTAACGAGAAAATTTGGAAGCATAATTTATTTGAAAATTCATAAATCCCTACTTGGAGTTTGAATTCAGCGTGAACTATTTGGTATACAAAAGAAAACTAAGCGGATATCTTATGGGAATCATGGAATCCATATTGTAGCATTTGAAAGATTTAACTTTGATCCATATATATGTATATGTATTTGAAACAAAATTATCTCACCCACATTTGCTTCAGCATGTTCAGAAAAGTCAATACTCAGATAATTCTCATGAATCATATCCGTGAAGTGTTATTTTTTCTTTACAAGTGAAAGATGCTGTAAATGAGAAAAAGTTCTAATTCCAGGTGCATCTTCATATTCATGACACATTTTTCCTCTGGCCCACTTTAAGTATAAAAATACATTTATGTGTTCATAAACTTGAAAATTGTGTATATTAATGCCTTATATCACTTTTTCTGAGAACTTTATCTGAGATTTTTCGCGGATTCCTTTTCTCACCAATTATAGTTCAGAAGTCTGCTTTTAATTTTCCCTAGATTTCCATTTGTAACATAAATCTCTTTAAAAACTAGAGAAGTACACTTAGTTTTTCTTTTTCAAAAGTCAGTTCCAAAACAACTTTAAAAAATATATTTATTGTAAAATAAAACACAGGAAAATAAGACCACGCCATTCAAACTTATAGCTTAAACAACTACTATTAAGCCACTATTACTAGGTAAAGGAAAAGAACTTTGGTAGCCACTTTAGAGGCCCTTGTCTATGAGCCATGCCAATCACAGGCCTCCCTCTCCTCTAGTAAATAAGCATTATCTGGATTTATAGTTCTCACTTCTTTGCATTTTAAATAACATTATCACATAAATGTGCTTCTCTTGACTCAAGAGTTTAGTCATTACTCATTTTTAAAATATTAATATAACTTTACATCTCTTTTGATATGTAAGTTCTTCTTTTAACCCTCATTTTTTAAAATATTTTATCTTTGGAGAGATTCAGACATTTTATTTGACCTGTAAACTTTTCCAAACTCTAGATTTTACTGATTGGATAATTTTGGTAAAATTTTATGTGTTTTTCTGAGTTCTGGATTTTCTGCAATTTGGCAGCTGTACAGAAAAACCAGATCAGACTCAGGTTCAGTCTCTTTGGCAAGACTATCAAGGGTGTTGGCAAGTACATATAAGGCACATATGTCTGGTTGTCTCTCCCATTTTGACTTCAGCAGTCATTGAGTTCATTGCTTATAAGCTATTTCCTGAGGTTTGCAATAATGGTGATATTCTAGTTCTATCATTATTTTTCATTTATTGTTTGAAATGCTTTTAAAAAAGGACGCTTTTCTCACCTACTATTTTGTAATTCTGGGTTTGAGAACAACTATAAAAATCTGAATAAAATTCTCAGTTTTTTGGCTTTGTTTACCACAGAATGAATGGTTTCCTATCATTCTCTGAAAATGACATTATTTTCTATTTTATCATTAGAGACTCATAAGTATAACCGTATTTTATTGGTTTCATTGGGATAAAAATTAGTTTTTTGAAGCTCAATCATTTCATCCTACATCAGTGGAAGTCTGTTTAAATTGAATCTTTGGTCCATGAACCTAGAAGTCTTAGTTTTTATGCTATTTAGTAAGAAAGATATTTCAGGCTCATTATACATATTTTGTGTCTCATACACAAGGTGTCCCAAACAAGGTATATACATTTTAACAACTGATAGCTCAATTTTGAAAATAAAGTGTATTTTAATAAGCACTGATTTTGTAATTATTCAAAGTGTGTGTATACATTTTGGGGGGGGGGCACCCTACATACAATCAGGCATTCTTACAAAAGTCTCTGATTTCTGAAAATGAGAAATAGTATTTCAAGTCTATAATCTAGGTGTTGATCATTATTGCTGATTTAATCACTATTTCTAGACCTTTTTAAATATATAATATAGTACATATAAGGGAATTTATTAGTGTATACATAGAGAAACTAAGAGCTAAAAATATATGTACAAATAATGTTAATATCACTAGCAATATAATTATTAAAATATTATATTTTAGTTATACTTTCTATGTTGAATCTGTTCTGCCAATTACTTCATCCATTTGATATAGTTGTACTGTATCGTCACTTGCAAAATACACAGCCATTACATGCTATACCATCTCCCTCTTAATACACTATTTTGGTTCTATAGAAAATGAAATTTAATGGTCACCATCAATTCTTATTTAGGTGCCTCTTGGATAATTTTGGTTATATGAACTCATTCTCTGGTAAATTCTTCAGAAATGACACATGGGAAAATATTTACAGGTTACATTCTGTCTATGCACATTATATTTGATAATCAGTTTTGCTGGATATAAAATACTTGGCTTACATCTTTATCCTAAAGAATATATGCACTCCTTTGTTCATTGCAGAATTCTTTACAATAGTAAAGATTGGAAAACACCTCAAGTGCCCATCAGTAGATGAATGAATATAAAAGCTGTGGTACATTTACACAATTGAATACTGCTCAGTTGTAAAAAAGAAAGATATCTTTCTTGCAACAGAATGGATGAACCTATAGCAGTGATTTCCAACCTTTTTTTCTCTCATAGCACACATAAAGAAATTACTAAAATTTTGCAACACACAAAGAAATATATTTTTCCCAATCTGACAAAAAAATATAGGTATAATTTTGATAAATTCACACCCAAATGCTATTGTTGCCCTGGTTGTTGTCATGTGGGGTTTTTTGTTGTTGATTTTTTGAGAGTCTAAGAGATTGTCAGTGCCCCTGATTAAATATTTAAGCATTGCATGTTTTAAAAATTTTACAGCATGCCATTGTGCCTCTTGTGGCACACCAGTTGAAAATCACTGACTTAGAGGATATTAGGCTTAGTGAAACAAACCAGTCAGAGTAAGACAACATATGATTTTACTCATATGGGGAATCTAATGAACAAAATGAACAAAAAAAAACAAAATAGAAAGAGTCTCATAGATATTTCAAGTAATTTGATACATGGAAAAAGACAGAGCTACTTAACAGATAACTAAATGACCTATACCTAGAGTGGTGATCAAAAGAATGATAAGAAGGAAGACTTATTTTGGTGTTATCCAGTACTGTTTCCTTAACTTTGTAAAATTCAATATTCTTAAAATAAAGTCCTCTCTTAAAACTAATAAAAGACATGTATTAATACAAGTACCTGAGAGAATTAATAAATGCATTAAATGACAGAGCTAGAATACACAATATTTGTTGCCAGAAATAAATAATACAGATTTAATAACAAAACATTTATGTAGATCTGTAGTCATGCCTTCAAAAAATATTAATAACAATAACTTCAACAACTATAAGGAGGAGCAGAAGCAAGGATTGGCATAGGAGGAGGAAAGGAGTTGGAAAAGTAAAGTTTTGAGTTTTAAGAAGGAGCTGGGCTTTCATGGCTGACCTGGGGGAGAACAAGGGCTTCAGTGCCCATCTCTCTCTGTCTAAGCCTCTGACAGGCATGGCTAAAGGTAACATTCTGACCTTTGTTTGAGTGAATGTCCTTGTAGTTCTTCAGCTAGTATCTATCAAAACTGAATTACAAACAAATTTTAGGAAGCATGATGGGAATCTCAAATACCTAATCCAACTTTTGTGTTCCAGACTAGCCCAGTGTGATCATGAGAAGAGTAGGTAAACCTTTAAAGCCCCAGGAATAAATGACTCCAGCATCACTGACTGTCAGCCTTAAGGACCTCATGATACAGATCTAGATGGAGAGTAAACCTTTAAATTTTGAGAAAAGTGAGATTTTTAAACAGGAAACCCATTATAAGTATGGGTATATTTGGGAGTAGTCTTTCATTTATCCCTGGTTCCTTCATTTTGCAACAGAAAGACTGAATTTACCGTTGGCCATATCAAACCTAATAGATACTATGTGTATAGACTGTAGTTATAATCACAGAACCTTTCATTATTAGGTAACTGAAAGACCATTTGAAATAACCTTACGTTTCTTAGTTTTCCCTAAAACTAAGTGATTTTTTACTAAATTCTGGTTAATGGAATGTGAGTAGAGTGGCCAGATAAAATATAAGAATTTCAGATAATTTTTTATATTATACATACATATTACAAAATTTTACATGTATATTTATTATATATTATTATATTATATTATTATATTATATATTAATTTTATTTTACTTAACATGGCACCCAATATGTGACCAGAAATAATATATACAATCACTTGCTGTTTCCGTCAAAGTAATGGAACTCCTTTACTCTCTCGTTTTTGAAATCCAGGTTCCTGGAATGTGGTCTACATAGTCCTATTTTGTGAAATACAGATGTGGCTCTCACACTAAAAACAAAGCAGTGATAAGATAGAAGGAGACAGGGTGTTCAAATTACATTTTGGTACAGAGATCTCTCACAAACCCTAAGAAGGTTGTACTGGTTAAATCCAGAAAATAACATTAGAGAAAATAAAGTTTAATTCTGTTTAAGCCAATGTCAATTTTTTCCTCTGTTGTGTACTGAAATTATATCCAAATACAACACTATACTAACAAAAGTCATCCTGATCATCAATTAAGCCTAGATTATTTTCTTTTTCCCCTTTTGCCTCCATTTTATAATCTGAGGTAAACTGCACTGTTTGTCACAATTGCTAATAGCCCAATTATGATTAATTGCTTTCCTTCTGTGTTCATTAATTGGCCTTAATAAACTGAAAGCAATTTAAACACTGTGTCTTGCCCTGAGGACCCTGACAATAATTACATGAATACAAAAATGACTGAATATTTAGTAAAGGTATTTGAGAAATGAGTAATGAAATGGAGCTTTGATATTAGGCCACTTTTTAAAAATAACACTATTTTATTAGTGAAGTTTTAGGTTCACAGCAAAATTGAGTGTAACATACAGAAATTTCTCATATACTCCCTGCCCCCACACATGCATTTCCTCTCCCATGTTCTATATCCCCCACTACAGTAGTATATTTGTTACAATTGGTGAATGTACATTGTCTCATAATTATCTCCCAAAGTCCATAGTTTACATTTCACTCTTGATGTTGTACATTGTATGGGTTTGAACAAATATACAATTTCATGGGTCCATCATTATGGTAGCATACAGAGTTATCTTCACGGACCTAAAAATTATCTGTGCTCTGCCTACTCATCCCTCACTCCTCCCTAAACCCTGGCCACCACTGATTTTCTTACTTTCTCCACAGTTTTGCCTTTTGCAGAATATCAAATAGTTGGAATCACACAGAATGTAGCCTGATTTTGAGATTTTATTATTTCAGTTAGTATTGAGCATTTAAAGTTCCTCTAAGTTATTCACGGCTTCATAGCTCATTTCTTTTTAACAGTCCATTATCTGGATGTACCACAGTTTATTTACCTGTTCTCCCCCTAAAGAACTTGTTCGTTGCTTACAAGTTGGCCATTTATGAGAAAAAAACTTCTACAAACATCCATGTGCAAACATCCATGGACATAAGTTATAACTGCTTTGAGTTAATACAACAGACTGCAATGTTTAGCTTTGTAAGAAACTGCCATAATCCTCCAGAATGGCTGTCCCAGGAGCCATGAATGAAGGTTTCCATTGCTCCACATCCTTACCAGCACTTGGTGTTGTCATCTTTCAGAATTTGTCCATTTCAATAGGTGTGTAATGGCACCTCCTTGTTGTTTTAATGTACATTTCCCGAATGGCTTAGGATGTTGAGCATCTTTTCATATTCTAATTTGTCATTATGTAAATCTTTTTTGAAGTGTCTGTTAAAGTCTTTGTCTGAATTTTAATGAAGTTGGTCATTGGTGAGTTGTTAGTGTTCTTTGTATGTACTCGAGAACAGTTTTTTATGAGATGTGTCTTTAGCAAGATTTTCTCCCAGTGTGACTAGTCTAATTCTTTTGACATTGTCTTTTGAAGAGGGGAAGTTTTTAATTTTAATGAAGCCCAGATTATTCATTATTACTTTCCTGGATATGTCCTTGGTTTTCTGCTTGACAAGTCATCACCAGACTAAAGGTTATCTTCTGGATTTTCTCCTATATTATTTTCTAGTAGTAATCCCACTAATCCTTGAAATTTAAATCTAATCTTTAAAAATATATATTTTCCAAAGACTTTGTCTTTTAGACTTTTCAAAATATTTTGTGACATTTCATAACCTTCTGTCATATTTTGAAACAATAAGTCAAGCAAATATTTAACAGGGTCCTAATATGAGCCTTTAGGTGTTGTTCCATTGAGGCAGCACTTATAACATGTTTTTATATTATGAGTTTTTGGCACATAAAATAGATTTTTAGCCCTAGCCAGTTTTTCTCAGTGGTTAGAGCATCTGCCCAGGGACTGAAGGGTCCCTGGTTTGATTCTGGCCAAGGGCATGTACCTCAGTTGCAGGCTTGATCCCCTGCCCTGATCGGGTGTGGGAGGCAACCAATCTATGTGTCTCTCTCACATTGATGTTTCTCTTGCCCTCTTCCAATCTCTCTGAAAAGCAATGGAAAAATATCTTCAGGTGAAGATTAAAATAAATAAATAAAAATAATAAATAAATAAATAAATAAATAAATAAATAAATAAATAAATAAATAAATAAAATAGATTTTTAACTTCTAATGGTCAAGACTGACTTGATCAATATGTGATAATCAAATTGATGGGCTGTAAGAGCCATCTACCAAAATTCTTCAGTGAATGATAGTTAAGAATAGTAAAACATTTTGAATTGTCACTTAATTAGCGATATTACCCATTACTTTATGGGGAATGTGGTTTCATCTTAAATATATTTGAATCCATAGCTGTCTGTAAGTCAACACTACACATAATTTTCAGTCATAACACTCTTCAAAAGATTGTCTTTTAGCCCTGCCTGGTGTGGCTCAACAGTTGAGTGTCGACCTAGGATCCAGGCGATAGGGGTTCGATTCCCTGTGAGGGCACATGCCCGGTTGGGGGCTTGATCAATGACTCTCATCATTTATGTTTCTATCTCTCTCTCTCCCTCTCCTTTCCTCTCTCTGAAATCAATAAAGATATATTAAAAAAACAAAACAAAACAAAAAAACAAAAGATTGCCTTTTAGCACATTTTTAAATTCACAGATAATATGAAATAATGATCATTTTACAAAGTCATCATACTGAGTTGTATAAATTATCAGTCAGTCCAAATGAGATTATTATATTGCAACTGGGGAAAAATATATTGGCCTTGATAAATATTCTCCCTCCCAAAACTACCCAGAGATTACAGTTTGCTTTGTGAGCTTTTAAATATTCTTTAATGACTAGTACCTGTATTTCTTTCTTAGAAATATCTCAATATATGGCCCTGATCAACCCATTATTCTGTTTTAGATCACAACCTTTTGTCCTATCATGAGTACATTGTTATCTGGCAATTTAGTGTTTTTCATAGCCCAATCAGGCCATCATCAATTTTTTATATTTGTGAGATTAAAGTATTTGCACATAGGTAAAAATCTGGTGTAAAAATATAGTCTTTTATACTTTCCTACATTTAGTACAGAGGTTAGATACAACTAACTAAAAGAATTTGAGTTTACTAACTTTTCATCCAAAACATGTTTGGGAAGAAATCAGGAAGACAATTCTCATTGAAGAATTTTGCTTTGCACAGGAAAGAATTTATTAGCTTAACTTTTGAAATAATTTCTCCTTATGATATTTACTCTAACTATCACAGCTATAAACATTCTTAAACACTTAACATCTCTCCATTGCCAGTTTCTTAGTTGAGGCTGTCATTGTCTTTCACTGGAATAGCAGCATTATGTCCTCAGAAATGGTTATACAATTCCCTGCACTAGAAGACATCTCCTGATTATTTAAAACTCTTGCTTAGATGCTTCCATACTTACTATATTTATTAGACTTACAAGCTCAAATATGCTTTGATTTAGATAACAATGATCACAAACATATTTGTGGATAATCATCTTGATAGTCACTAGACTAGTGAGGTCTAGGTGATGCCAGTATTTAGTATATTTTTGATCACTTTCACACAATGCACACAAATTTGTCCCCTAATGATACATACAAAAAAAAAAAAAATAAGATAGAGTAATTATCACATAATTTACTTGATTATGTCAAGAAGCTATTTTTACAATCAGTTAAAATATAAATGGTTTAATATTCACTAAAGGAGCACAATGTATATCAAGAAACCATTTACTTTGGTAGCATAAATAAATGACAGACCAAATAATATCATCAGATTTTCAGCCAGGCATTTAACTCAATTCACATTTATTTGAGATTGAAAAAAACATAATCATGTATAGTATTACATTTTTTAGGAGCAATAAAGATACAAAATTTATGATAACCATTCACAGATAAAACTTATATTGAATGCCTTAAATTAAAGACATAATAAAATAAGAATATGTCAGCTTTTTAAAAGTTAAATAATTACAGCTGGAAACACTTGAGAGCTATTTCCAAACCTTGTCATTTAAAATTGCTGTGTAGGCTTTGTTTGTTCAATTGTTTTGTTTTTATACATTGTATAGTTAATGCATTTGACAAATAGATGAGGAAATGCATTTGACAAATGTATGATGAATTGCATTTTATGAAAAAAGAAAATAAGTTTATCTTCTTTGGTCAACATAAATCTTTACACACTCCGTGGGTATTTAGCCAATAATAAATTCTCATAAAAAAAAAGACTTTTAAAATTTCTTAGAATAACTTGTAAAATTACCTCTTGTTTGCATTTTATTCTACTTTACAATTTAACCCTACACTATTGTCATAGAAAGGAATTGTAGTAAAGGTAATATATGTTTAGGCAAATATATAAGTTGCCATGATTGTGTACATGCACATGAGTGATTTATAGGTTTGTTAATGTTATAAAGATGTTGATAAACAGGCAAGAATTTTGGAAATCTCTAAGTCTGCCTCCTCTCCATGACTTTATAACAAAGATATTTTGCCCGTTGGTATCTGTTTTGTGAGGACTAATGAAAAATTCTATGCTGAATAATATAAAGGAAAACAAAAAGTTTCAGACTTTTATTGTTTAACTGATACATCCCAATGTACCCTCTAGGGTCCTTCCAAAATATGATATCCATTCTTACTTTTTCTGATTCCCTTTCCACACCAACACAGCTCCACAGTAATACTCATATTGTATTATACTTGTTTGTTTATGTGCCTGTATCTTCTATGTTGTCCCCATAAAGGCAGAGTTTATATCTCCTTCTCAGCTTGTGCTCCCAGCAACTAATTCAGAGCCTGACTTCAGGCTTGTGCTGAAAACATATTTATTTGTTGTAGGCTTATGATTAAATGATGATTAGATTTTCATTCTCAAAAAACTTAGGATTTAGTTGGAAAGATAACTATCACCTGCTTGAAGCAATCCAAGGCAGTATAGACAAAGTGCTCAATAAGTAGCATTTAACAAAAAGAGCTGAGTGGATAGAATTGTTTTTATAACATTTATAGATATAATTTTTTAGTTATAAAAAAAATATGTAATTACATAAAATTGAAGTTTTGGCAGTCTTCCTAACAAGAGTCAGATAATCAATGCATTAAAAGTTTAAACTGATTCGCTAGAAATATGAAAATAAACCTGTTAAAAAACAGGTCAGGCATGTGCTTCAGTGTTCACAGTGTAGTGTAGCACTGTTCTATTTTCAATGCTTCATTTATTTTTTAATGTGGGATTGACTCCAATTGGCTAAAAATACTGCACCCTTTTTTAGTTCAACATTTGAGGCTTAAAATAATTGTTCATTTTAAATATTGGATTAAGTTGTGTCTGATTTTAAATCCTATCATTTGTAACATGTGGGTATGTTTCTTTAATAGTATAGCCTATATTCTATTCTGTTGATCATAATCTGGACTGAATTTAAAAATAGGGTTGATTTACTCCAGTTATATATATATGAATATACCCATATGTGTTCTTAAATTGGGAATTACTATGCTCAACATGTTCAGAAATATAAACTGGGTCAATATTTCTATACATTAATTTAAACAATGCTATACAAAAAGATTTTCCATCTTGTGGTTCTTGCTCAACACATAAATGGCTTGAAAAGTAAGTTGGTATGAAAAAATAATTGTCTTTTCTCTTAGCCACCTTGGATTCATCTTCCCCTTGTTTGAATACTGGTATTGTCAATCATTCTAAGGTGATAATATATTATTTCTAAGATTGATGGTCTTATTAACTTTAGTGTCTGTGCATACAAAAACACCTGAAATTATTTTGTGAACAGTCTTCTCTGGTTGATTTTAATCAAGATTTGCCTTTATCCTAATGAGCTTTGTGACTGCTGACTGCTTACTTATGCATAAATCTAGAAAATTGTACACTCTCTTTTGAAAATGTGGGCTCATTCTGTGTTCATTAAATCTGCCACAATTAATGTTTCTCTAAAAGGTAGCTTTACCTGTCTTTCCAGTTGTCAAAAACTTAGCTAAGCTATTCCATGGTATTGCTGTCTAGGCATCCATTTCATTGGGCCAAGTGACTGCATAGACCTTAAACTGACACTAGACTCCTCCTGAAAATAGATGCTTTAGACAGCAGCACACAGAGTCACAAGCAGATATAAGTTCTTGATAGGACTTCCCCAAAGCTTTGTGATCAACAGAGTCCCCTGTCTTCTAGAGTGTTCCCCTTGTGCCTCCCTTATATAAGACCCCTGTGGAGCTTACTAAAACACTGCTGTTTTGGTTTGAAGTGACCAATCTCGCTCAAGCTCAGGAACTCCAAAGTAGAACATCCATGGAACTTAATAAAGACATGTGGTCTAGGTCTTGCCCTTCTCTCTGCACCTTGCCTTGACCTCCCTGTGTGGCCCTTGCAAGCATGACATATACTTCCTCTGGGGCCTATGAGCAATAGTTGTCTCTATTTCTATTTCTTTTGTGGCTTTTGTGAACCTCTACTCACATTCTGTCAACATGTGCTTCACTCAACAAATTTTAAATTTACAAATCCATAACACCAATATGTTGAAGATATAACAACCTTCCTCCCAAAGAAAACATGTAAAAAGCACCTTGATTAGAGATCAAAATGGCATTTTTAATTTATATTATCTTAACTTAATGAACGCCCTCCATAATAATGTTATTGAATATTTTTGTTGATCATAGAAAGATGTTATAGTTGTACTTAGGATAATGCGGATAATTTTATAATTATTGTATGGAAATGTTTTTAATGTAAGTTGGCTTTAAACTGTTTTTTTCAGTTTTGAAAACAAAGGCTCTTTTCTTTATCAAAATATGAAGGGAACAATCATCTCAGCTCTTGCTGGAATTTTGAGACTATGAAGTAGTATGTTTAGAGAACTGTTTTAATATTTTTGCTGAAAATCAGAGCAAGGAAATAATATGGTTGCTGTTTAAGAATGTATCATCAAGATAAATGTTTGTGTCTTTTTCTTTTAATGTGATATATTAGGGCTCACTTTTAAGCTTAAAGGGAATAATCCAGTAAAGTGAAAAACAATTTCATGATAAAGAACAGGAATTGAAACGCTGCAATAAACCCCTTGAGTTGTGCATTGAGACGGGTATTTCGCTGATGAAAGGATTAGATATAGATCAGTAAAACGGCTTGTATAATTAGCAATATAGGAGACACATTATAAGTGCAGAAGTAAAAGTATATGTAAATTGTATAAATTTGATTATTTGAGTTTTTTTCTTCACATTTGGAGAAGAAAGCAACAATTAATATAAATTGAGAGAAGGCAGCAAATATAAAGAACTAGTAGAATGTAGAAATGAGAGTGAATTTATTAAAGCAATGTATAATTAATAGAGAATTAAAGATTAAAGCGTTCACTTTGGAGGGAAGTTGGTCGTGGGTTTTCTTGGCTTTTCCATTCACTATTATCTGAAGCAAGTTGCTTCATAGTTCTGTATCTTATTTTCCTCTCTCTAAATGTATGATAATAAAAGTAACTACATAGTAGTGCTTTTGTGATGATTAAATTTGTTATATATTTAAAGTGTTTAGAAAAGTATCTGATTTATAGTTTTGTTTATTAGTAAGCACTTGAAATTTATGGTCATATTTTAAAATTAAAAAAAACACTCTGAATGTCTTTAGTTGTTGTTGTTGTTTTTACACAATAACTTTAGCTTCCCTTTCACAAAACCAATGTAGGTGGAATTTTCCTAGAAGATGTTAGTGAAAAGACTGAGCAGCAAAATACATGGGTGGTAAGCAATTTTGCCTTACTTCATGGAATATAAATTGGGTAAGAGTGAATTAGTTGGACCTCCTAACAAGATAAACGAATGCTGAGATGCATCTGCTAGAATATGTGAACTTTAAAGATAAAATGTTGTAGAATAAAAAAGGAAGAGTTAAAACCAAGATTTTGGAAACAATGCAGCTATCAGTGACAAAAAACATCTTGTATATTTACCATGTAAGATAGCTGCTAAACTAGGAAAGATGAAAAGATTATTGCATATTAGAAGATAAAGAAACTAAGAGACTAGCCCCTAGTCTCAGTGATGTTAAATGTCATTTTAGTTATTAGGACTATATTCATGGATCAACTGGTTATCATGATTTCTTGGTATATAGAACATCATTTCTGCACCCTGTGAAGATTTAAGTGGTTGCAAAAGTTGCTTTGTTCAATGAAAAAGAAACAACAAAAATAACACATTGTATTTCAAAGTTTTAAAAATCAATGCACAATTCACCACTCTCCGTCTCTTCCTGCTACAATAGCCTAATCCTAAGCAAACCATTCTTCTTCAGTTTGGACCCTTGAATAATTAAGATGAGAAAAGCCCTCTAACAACCCATTCTGGACATGTATAACAAATTAGGAATATACCCTAATTGTTTAAGTACTGAGATTGAGGTTATATTGCTGTGTAGCATAAACCATCCTGCGTGACAAGTGGATTGATGTAGATGCTGAAATAACCAAGAATAATGCCTGTCCTAAGAATGGAAAGAGGCTAAGTCCTTCATGAACAGGTGCAAGTGACCTGTACATTAACAGGGATAGTGAACTCAATGGTTCATCTGCAAGACTGGCACTTTAGGCCTGAGACACATTTTCTCTTAGTTGGTGGGAATATTGGAATTTGAGGACTCTCAGACAGTTTCCCTTAGGAAATGGTCGTAGCCTAAGAAAGCTGCCTCATCCACAATCAAAGTCCCTATTGGGGCAGTCCTAACCAATAACTGATATTCATGTGGGTGTAGATGCGGTCTCCTTGCCTTTAGGAAGGACAATCCAGGAGTTCATCCTACTCCAGAACTTCCAGTAGGATTAGTTGAGGCCTTTGCTGTAATTGCATTGCAATTCTACCTTTCATTTGCCCTGTACTTTTTTGTTCCACTTGTACACATGTCTTGATCCTGAGGGCACTCTCCAATAAAATTTTTTCTTAAAAACCTCTATTCTAGTGTGTTTCCAGTAGCATCTGAAAAGAGCAGATTGTCAGATGAAAATTTGGTCTGGATCTGGTAGCAACGTGGATCCTTTTCATTGTGGTAGGTGAATCATTAAAATATCCTAACACAGAGGAGAAATGCAGTCGTTCGAAAATTCACATATGGTAAACTGGTATGAGATACTAAAGGAAAGTGGAAGAAAATACATTATGCTAGGTGTACTAATGATTTGCACTTCAATGTACTTATATGCCTGCCGCTGAGTGCCATTAATGCATGGAAAAGACAGGGAAAGTCAAGGATGAATATTTACTAATGGAAGATTAAGTGTAAAGGTGAGAAAACTCTGGCAGCTTATGAAGAGCTGCAGCACAGAAATATTGGAGTATAGGCTGAAGTGTTATTAACAGGAGTAGCATAGCTCCAGTGAAAGATAAATTCTCAGCCAATTCAAGCCAATTATACCAAGGTCTTGGCTTAGCTGTTTTTGACCCTAGTTGGGATGGAATGAGTCTATGAGACATTGAATTAAGAAATCTACGTTGCCCAGTAGGTGTGGCTCAGTGTTTGAGCAGTCAGGGCACATGCCCGGGTTGTGGGCTCGATCCCCACTGTGGACCTGCAGGAGGCAGCTGATCAATGACTCTCTCTCATTATTGATGTTTCTATCTCTCTCTCCCTCTCCCTCTCCCTTCCTCTCTCTTAAATCAATAAAGACATATTTTAAAAAGAAAAAGAAATCTATGTTGATACACTTTAAAACCTTGAAACAAGATCTTTTCAAACTATCTATCCTCACACAAGTGACCCACTCCTCCATGTTAAAGGTTATTGCACTTTCCCCCACAAATGTCTGGCCTTGCACGCTCCCTCCATACCTAGCACTGTAGTTCACTGTAGTAGGTGAATCATTAAAATATCCTAACTCAGAGGAGCAAGTGGTTAGGTCACACTAAAACAAGATTGCAGAACCACTGGGCCTAGCAAAGGAGGAAAAGGACCACCCCCTAATGAAGCTGAAAGGCTTAGCCAGCGTGCTCTCAGGATATGGGAGATCACGTGTAGCACTTGAACTTGAGGGCAAGTGTGGGTGAATCATAACATTAGATAAAAAAGAACTTATAAATGTGCATGAATTCTACCATTAAATAATTATCAACACACATACACAAAACTCAGGAGATAGAGCTGACTCACACTTAAAATGGCACCTATAAGCTTTGTGAAAGAGATGGCCAGCACCAAATAAAGTAGAAACACTAGTACTTTCATGGCAAAAGATGGGAGAAGGAAACACATTGTTCAGAGATATGGAAAGCTATATTATTATATCCCTATTTAATTCACAGTCCTCATGCCTACAGAACCAGAAGGTGGGATATATCCTCTAGGAAGATTCACTATTCACTGTAACATCCAGTGGCTCATCTAATGTTCAGGTGATGGCTCACTTGCTTCTGTAGCAGATTAACATGAAGACATGATGTTAGAGACATGGTATGAGGCCACTGGGCAGGGCAATGTGTTATTTTTCATTGCTATTAGAAAGGAGTACCAGAAACATTTCAAATTCATTTGGGATTAAAGAACAACAACAACAACAACAAAACAAAAAGAGTATAGATTGACACATTTGCCCTAGGGAAATGTTAATTCTTCTGCTTTCTGAAACAGCCTAGTACAAAAGAATCTGGAATTTCTGTACAACCTCCAGAACACCACATTGCTCCATTAAGTTGATAATATAATATCAATTTGTCTGGACAAGAAAGTAGTGTCTAGTATAATGGAAGGGGCTAGTCTGACACATGGCCCCAGAAGGTGGGATATAAGCCCTAATAAATTTAACATCAGTGGTGTTTTCAGAGGCACCATGATTTGGAGCATGAAACTAATCCTTTCAAAGTATGGGACAAGTTATTATAATTTCAACCTTTACTAATAAAGAAGAGGCACTTTTTTTGTGAGCCTCTTAGATTCTGGAAGCAGCATATTCAACACTTGGGAAGAGCACTCTGATTAATTTACCAAGTGACATGACTGGAAGGCTGTTAGCATTGACTTGGTCCCAGAGGAGAAAATCTCTCTCTATCAGAACTAGATTGTGTTATTAAGTATTTCTGCAGTTAGGCCCACAAAACCTAGTCACTTGCAAGTTGCCTCTCCTTCTAATTCCATCACCTGGGGATTAGAATTCAAGGTATGAATTTTGAGAGGACACAAACATTCAGACCATAGCAGTATCTAGAATATGTAAAAATCTCTGACATCTTAGCATGAAAAGAATAACAATTTCATCAGAATGTGGATAGAAGACACACACAAGCATTTCACAGAAGGGTATATATGTTTTGCCAACATGAAAAGAAAAAAATGTTGAACATTATTATCCATTAAAGTAACATAAACAAAATCACAATGAGATGCCACTACACACTTATTAGGATGATTTAAAAAAAACTAGTGATAATACTAAATGCTAGTAAGAAATCAGAGAAACTGGATTTCTCAAGCATTGCTCATTAGAATGTAACAAAATTAACCACTTTAAAAAATAGTTTGGCAGTTCCTTTGAAAACTAAAAGGAGAGTTGTCATAACACCCAGTAATTACCCTCTTTTACATTTATCACGGACAAACTAAAGTTTATTTTTATGCATAAACGTAACATGGTATATGAGAAAAAGCAACCACTGCTAAATGAATTAAGAAAGAGAATGAAAAAAGAAAGTGGACAGCAAGAATATAAGGTATTGTAGAGTTAATTGATGACAGGAAATAATGGGCAATGCCCAAAGGAAAGTGTTGACATGGTTGCCTGTCTTTCGAGATGCTGCTCTGTGTGACCTCATTCAATCCCATAACTTGATCTCATTCAATAGCATCTAAGTACAAGTGACTTTCAAATCTACATAACTAGCTACTAACATACACTTGAATTCTAAACGATTTATCTAATTACCTACTGATGAACACTCCAGTTAGCTATTAAACAGACATCATAAATTTAACACAGGAAAGAATGTATGATACTTCTACTCCCAAACTTTTCTCTGGCATCTCCCTTCTTAACCATATCATCATTCACTGTGATGCGCAATTTTAAACCTTGAAGGCATCCTTGATTTTTTTTTTTTTTTTTTTACCTCACAGCTCATCAGTTAGTTCTGTCAGTTTTATTAAAAATCATTTCCCCAATTTAACAATTTATCACCACCTGCAATACCAAAATCAATCCCAGGACATCAGCATCCTTGACCTGGATCAGTCTGTTTACCTTTTATTCCAATTCCCTGTTATCATTTATTTCCCTGGAGTCACTTTACCTTCCTTATAGTCTGTTCTCAAACAACTAGTGCGATTATTGTGTTGTGCAGATCATATCACTCTCTTGATCAAAATCCTCCAATGCCTTCATGCCACATTAGATTAATGTCTTGCAAACCACACAGACACACGCATGCACACACCTTTACAAAGTTCCCTAAAATTATTACTAGGAAATTCTTTACCTTACCCTTCCGAAGGATCTCCTACATGCTATTAGCTACAGCCACACTGCTTCTATTTCTTCCTTGAAAATGCCAAGCTTACTTCCATCTGAGCCTTTATACTTGCTGCCTTCTAGCAGGAAATGCTTTCACTATTATATTCGTAAATTAAGTTTTTGTTTGAATGTTACCTCCTCTGAGAAGACATTAGTGATTTCTATCAGAAACACCTGGCCTTCTCCACACATCCTTAATTATTTATTCTAATTAGTTTTATTTCACAGCACTGACCCTTTAATGAAATTGTATTCTTTATTTTCCCTCTTTATTTAATTATGTTAGAACAAGAATTTAAGTTCCATAGGTCAGGCCCATGTAACCTCAGCAATAAAAGTAGTGACTCACACATACTTGGTAATCAGCAAATATATTTTAGATGAACCTAAATAAATAATCCAGTTTCATTAAATACGATTAACAAAATATTCAAATATATATGTATATATTATTAAAAAGGATAATATAAACAAAAGACTAAAATGTAAAAACTACAGATACTCAAATTTGAAAACATTGTGCCATAATACTATATATCAATGTAACCTGAATTTTTTTGAAGAGAATTTTATATTGAGAAAACTGCAGTACAGTGAATGGTTCTCTTTATTTTAAATGATGCGATTCACATTTTTACTATCTCATGCTATAGACTATACCAAAATTAGTGTAGATTAATAAAGTATTCTGCAAAAATATCTTTATAATTTTCTCAGGATAAAAGGGAAGAATTTTGTGGAAACTTTTTTTTAGCTTTACAGATACTAAATTCCTGGGGTATTTTTTACTCTAAAGGAAAAATAACTTCTGAAAGATCAATCAACATTGGAGTCTCCACTTGGTTAAGTTACTATCATCCTAAGTCATCCTCTAAAACCCATCCACTTTTCACAGTTGCCAAACTGGTAATTGAAAGGAGATGGAGGAGGAATGATCCACACAAATCTCACTTACGTTTGATGGTGGTGCTGGTTAATGAGGTTTCTCCAGGGATTCAGTACTGCTTTTGAATACTTCTAACCAATGTGAGCGTTAGCTCTGTTGTTAAACATATATAAGGCAAATATTAAATCAAATTCTTGAGAAATAACCTCAAATCATTTTGGGGATGTATCTGATAGAAACTAAAGAGAAATTTAATCAGAATTTATGTTCCCATGTGGTTCTGTATCTTCTGCATCTCATCTATTTTTGAATGAGAGATTGTTATTGTGCTTGAAATATCCAGAAATCATTAGCTTAACTGCACTCTGCAGCAGTCCATGGGGTTTCTGTATTCCATTCCCTCCACACACAGCGGCAAGGAGGAGTAGATGCATTCCCTCTAGACAAATACTAACGGAAGCTTCAGAGGAGATATGTATTCTGATTGTACATGTTTTTTGTTCATGGGAAGGATCATTGACAGGTGTTTCAATGATCATTTTATTCAATTCAAATATCTAGTAAAATACATTTGAAAAA
This sequence comes from Miniopterus natalensis, assembly GCF_054644295.1. Lineage (NCBI taxonomy): Eukaryota > Metazoa > Chordata > Mammalia > Chiroptera > Miniopteridae > Miniopterus > Miniopterus natalensis. Next base: position 47,452,739 of record NC_142082.1, read on the forward strand.
TATCAATATAATCTTCTTAGATTAAAATTAAGTCATATTATAGCATATATCTTAATGATTTCTCTAAATCCTTAATCTGTATAATAAACAAGACAAATAGTGAAAACTATGTAAATTTTTACTATGGTTACGCCTAAAGCAATTATAAAAATACCAACATTGTTTAATAATTCTACATTTGTTTTTATGTCTACCTAGGGTTATTTCTTTTCTCCTAGCAGACTTAGTGGAATCCTAATGAACTTTGAAATTATCCATGTATTACCCTCTAATGGCCAGGCCACCTTACATGATCACAGTCACCTTCTGATTCTTGATCACAGTAGAGGACTTGGTGACATTTCATATGTTATGTAAGTCTTTATCACCAGATACAAGTCTCAGCATCAATTTAACAAGAAAAAAAGCATGTGTTACACCATAAACATTTTTTTTTAAATCTATACCTGATGATTTGATTTTGTTTATTTTATTTTTGCTTATACAATTCAAGTGAGACACTGACAGTCTGCTTATATTTTTCATTTCTTGGAAATACATTTTTTTAAACAAGTGACACTACAGTTCCAATTTTAAGGATATAATTGAAAAAAATAGTTTATTGATTTTTAGAGAGAGAGGAAGGGAGAAGAGAGAAACATAGATGTGAGAGGGTAACGTCCATCAACTGCCTCGTGCACAGCCCCTACTGGATATCGAGGCAGCAATGGGGCATGTGCCCTGACTGGGAATCAACCAGCAACTTTTAGATGCACTAGATGATGCCCCACCAACTGAGCCACCTTGGCCAGGACGAGAATATACTTTTAATAAAGGGTTCTAAAAGTAAGCTTGTTTATAAATATTAAACAAAAGCACACAATGGAAATAGAAGTATACAAAAACATTTAAATGAATAATTATACTGTAATTGGTGTTGTTGCTGTGTATAGGGTCAATTTCAGAATGTGATATAAGAAATTCTGTTAAAAAGGGATTTTATTCACTTGTTTGATAATGTAGATAAGATTCTTTGAGATTTTACTCCAATTTCTTTTTAATTAAATTTATGGGGTAACATTTGTTAATAATATAATATAACTTTCAAGTGTAGAATTCTGTAATACATCACCTGTATCCAGTTTCTATCTTATTTTCTCATTGTATTTTTATTTTTTGGAGCGGTATACAATTATATGTAAATACACATATATACATAAGTATATATATATATATATACATACTGTACTGTGATATATGCATTAATATTTAAATAACTTTTGAATAAATAGAATATTGATTTATTCCCCAGGATAGGCTTGATTCTTATTTTCTAATCCATTTGTTAAAATAGACTTTCCAGTGCTAATAAAGAAAGGCACCTGAACAAATTGGACCAGATTGTCAGTAATTGTCCAAATATTGATGAAAGATGCTATCTATTTCAGGTAAACATTTTCTCTACACAATTCATTTGACAAAATCATATTGTAGTCAGAAATCATTTTTTTTTTCTTTAATTTGAATCATGTAAAATTATTTGAATTTCAATTGCAACCTTTCAAAATATACAGGTTATAAATTACATCTTGATATTCATAATGATTTCTCTTGGGAATGTGAATGAATGATTGTATTTTTAGATATTTGATAGTTCAAACTTAAGTCATATGTAAATCATAACCACCTTAAATATAGTGGACAATACTTCAATGTATTAAACAATAATATTGAAAACCAAAGTGAAATCTTGAAACATAATAGTGCTTAAGGATAAATGTTTTTCTGAGTTCTAGGGCAACATATACATTGTGTTCAGAAGGGTTCTCTTTATGGAGAGTAGGGGTTCTTCTTTCTGGAGTAGCAGCCAGGTTTAAATGGGTAAAATTGGTTAAAAAAAAAAAAGTGAGGCCTAGGATAGGAGACCCAGGGATAAAACAGTACTAATTGATTAGAAACAAGCATTATATGAAATTCAGAGATACTAGATAATGTCTTTACAATGTTCTTGAATAATATTGACATCAGATTATATCTATGTAACTGTTAGTTTTATCACACATTTTATGAGTTTTGACAAGTGCTACTATACTTATTTTGTCAAGAGCTACATCAATAATTTTTAATCAATATGTAACAACTAGACATTTTCTCAAACTTTCAATTCCCACCCATATGGGTAATGTATTTAAAAAATCTTATTCTCTCTTCAGGTTGTTAAATACTGGGGTTTTACCTTGAACATGCATAGTTTTAACAAAACTAAGTGAAAACAAGAATATTGACACAATGCAAAGTTATGACATTGATAATATACTGTTGATTGCTGTTATATATATATTAATATTTATTCAAATTTTAATTATTTAGAGCATTCACTATCTCTGTCCTCCCAAATGATGAAATGATAATGTTTCTTTTAATTATATATATATGTGTGTGTGTGATGATTATAATAACAATTGTAACAGCTAACATAGGTACTCATCCAAGTATTTTACTTACAATAACTCACTTAATCCCATCATATTGATAATAATTATTTCTGCCTTACAGATGAGGCAGTTGAAGTACTAAGAGGTTCTACAACATATCTATAATAGGTTGAATTATCTCCATAATTCAAAAAGATATGTTGAAGACCTAAACCCCAATACATAAGAATGTGAACTTACTTGGATATTAGGTAACTTTAGATGTAATTAAGTTAAAATGAGGTCACATTAGATTCATGTGGGCTTTAGTCCAATGTGACTGGTGTCTTGATTGAGGGGAGAAATTTGGACACAGGCCCAGAGTCACACACAGACAGTGCCATGTGATGGTAGAAGCAGAAACTGAAGTGATACAACCAAAAGCCAAGGAAAGCAAAGGATGAACAGCAACCACTGAAAGATACAAAGTCGGCTAGGAAGGATTCTGCCTGGAGTGGAAGACGGAGCATGAGGCATGGCCTATGGAAAGTTTGATTTTGGACTTCTAGTCTCTGGAACAATGAGAGAATAAATTTCTGTTATTTAAGTCGCCACTTTATGGTAATTTGTTATAACACCCCTAGGAAGTTAGTACACTTTCAAAAGTCATAGAGCTATTAAATGCCAAGAACTGTGAAGCCTCCAAGATTTTACCCTTTTACTTAAAAGCTAATGAGTAAGTCTAACACAATTTTATAGATGCTGCTAGAAGATATTAAACTCCTGGGATAGAAACAAAGGATTTTACTAGGGCAGAAAAAAAATATATAAAATTCAACATATCTTCTTCAATTCCTCCTACATGGAAGTCCAGTGAGGGCTACAAATGTGAGCCAAATGGATGCCTGCACATGCACAGTTTGTATGACAGGAGAAGAACCCTATGCTTATGCAAATATTATGGGAACCCAAATATTACGGAAAGTGAGTGTGTCAGCCTTTTGCTCTAGAAAAAAAATGATCATTTTTAATTTTTAAAGGCAGTTAGCTAATCTGCCCTCTGTTTTGAAGGAAGACATTTTATTTTCAAGGATTGTTCACCTTATGAATATTAAATACAAGCATTTTACACCAAAATATTAATTGTTAATTTTGAAGCAATATTAAGCTTACCCATGTTTTGCAGAAAATTTATTAAAGTATTGGGACATTTTTCAAAATCCTTAAAGATTATAAATATGCTTTTAAAAGAAATTAAAAAATTATAAGCACTTCAAATATGTACTTGTTTCATACTGAGACAATTCCTTATTTTACTATGACATTCAAAGTAAATGCAACGTTTGCTTTAATAAAGACTAATTTTTCCATTAATGAAGTTTGAAATAAATCAGGGTAAGGTATAATTTCTTTCTGTCTCACCTTTTGTCTTTCTCTCTCTTAAACCCACTATATTGTTTTTCAAAATTAGCCTTTTCATGCTACAGGAAGGATGTTTTACATCATTTTAAGATTATAAAATTAGTGTCTGAGACTGAGTCAATTCATCTAAAGTTCTCACTATACTTACTGAACGGAACAGAAATGGACTTTCCAATTCCAAATTCAAATTTTTAGGACTACAATGATGGTTAGTACTAGATAAATACATAGTATACTTCAATGATGAAACAGAGATTGATAATTTGAAAATTAGCTTAAGGAGATTAGCCATAGAAAATCTAATGTATTTTGCATAATTTAATAGGGAGATGTAGATCTGTGTGTGTGTGTGTGTGTGTGTGTGTGTGTGTGTGTGTGTGTGCAATTACATAAATGTGGAGATTGCCTTACAGGAATAGTTGATTTCTACTGTTATTTTTCTGTCTGTTTGTATTTCACAATTAATTCTCAAACGTAATTGAAAGTGGACAAGTGATTGCAATCATTCACTACTTACCCACTGATTGGGCTTGATGAAATTTAGTAAGGCTTCTATCTGCTTCACAGGCCCCCCCCCAAAATAAAAATTAAAAAAACACTAAGGTGCAAAACAGCCCATCTTAACAGTGTATTCTGAGAATTGGCTGATCTCAGAAAAAAAATCTCCTGTAGAAAAGTTCTGTTTTGCTCCACCAGCTCCGCCCACTTGCTCGCCCTACTCCCCATAATGGCCCTGCAGGTCCTGCTTTCCTCTCCTTCTTAAAGAAAGCCATTTTCTGTTTGGTTTAGAGTAGCTTGCAAACACTGAGGTCTGAATACCTGCCCTATTACAATTTTGAATGAAGTCTCTGCTTACCTAAGTCCACTTTTGTTCTATTTGACAGATGTTTGGGATTTTTCATGAATAGTAATCATTCTTACTTGCATTATCCTGTTTCCTTTTATAGTTTATAGAGAATTTAGAACGAATAAGACGCAAGTCTTTGTAATTAACAAGTCGACAATTTATATATGTGTGTTCTTGTGTACAGATAGCAATAAGAGATTTAGAATTTTTAAAAACTATATAACAAAGATGAAGCCAATTATTTATTTATTTATTTGCTTATTGATTTAACCTTGCAAAGCATCAGTGACTTTGCCGTGTTCTACAGCAGTGTAGGGAATAGAACATTAGTGAGAAGCATATTACTTCAAAACAACTTGACATTTCCCAAAGCTCTCAACACTCAGCTTCATTTTAATTCAAGATTCTTGTTCTCCCTTTAAGTGGATAATGCGGTAAGTCATGCAACAGAAATTTTGAAGACGAAGGGACATATTTTTTAAAGCTGGCTGTGTATATAACTAATACAATTTCACAATAAACAGCAATTTCTAGAGGAAACAAATCCTTTTCAAAGTAAATATATAAAATAAAATGGCTCATTCATTGAATATAAATTTTAGAAGCATAAATATATATTATAATCCACAGTTGGAAAAGACTGGGTACAAATTTAAGCACTGGAAAATGACTACAAGTTAAACTATATTATTTTTCTATATAAAGTTATTCTGATGTATTTCTATTTATAATACATGCTGATGTTCAAAGAATTTTCTTGTTATTTAAATAGCAGATTTATCCAGATGTAATTTGCATACATGCCATAAAATTCAACCTTTAAAGTTTATGATTCAGTTGTTTTTAGTATATTTATAGAGATTAGAGATTTTCTTAATTCCTTTAACAAAGGTGTCTCCCCACCTTGACGAAGATGTCCCATGTGCATATTTGGGGCCGGTTGCAATACTCTGGCAATTTAAAGCTCTGCCTTACTCTTAAAGCCCTACACATATATGCATGGCTTTCTAAATTTTCAGGAAAATGTTAGACTTTTTCAAAGCCCCTGCTTTCCTGTCTGGCTAAACTCTGCCTCCAGCCCTTTGATGCTTGAGCTGATACTGTGTTATACAAACCTTCACAACAATTTTCTGTAAGAGTAGACTAACTGAGGTGGTTCAAGACTCCAAAGAAAACAAAAAATACTCTTATCAGTCAGGCCCTTTCAAGGGTTTAGAGATTATCTCCCTGGAGCCAAGGACAAGGGTGTGATCTTGGGTAAGGACAACTGTTTAGCACACAATTATTTTCCATGTCAGTTGAACAATGCAAGGACTTTTATATATACCCTTATCTACACTACCAATTTTTTCTTTTCCTTTGTACATCTTTGAACAAACAGATACAACTTTTACAGCAGTAAAACTCTACAGCACGGGGGTCATAAAGCACTGTTTTCTTATGACTTTATTTTATCTTCATCTGCTAAGGGGCTTCAAAGTAAAATAATTATTTTTACAGTGGTGACATTTTTTTCCTTCTGTATGACACCACTTTCCACTAGTTTTAGGTGATTTAAAAGTTTAGATGATGATCATTTGTGTTTCAAGGAAATAGTCATTGAATAAAGATATTTTTAAATGTTTACTTTCTGATAATTAAGATTTATATAAGTTTGAAAATTTTAGAGTTTGCTTGCACTCTTCACCCAGCTTCTCCTAATGCTAGCCTCTTACATAAGCATAATAAAAATTACAGACATGCAGAAATTAAGAGACATGTAGTACTATTAACTAAACTTCAGACACTATTCAAATATGATTAGTTTTCCACTAACATCTTTTTTCTGGTTCAATATTCAATTCATGTTTCCTCATGACATGTATTAGTCATATCTTCCTAGTTTCAATCAATATATGTATTTTTGTCAAGGATACAACTTTTATAAATTGAAATGTTACCCCTCCCCCAATTATATGTTGAAGTCCTAATTCCTGCTTCCTGTGACTATAACCGTAATTGAAAATAGGGGCTTTGCAGATGTAATCAAGGTAAGATGAGGTTATTAGGCTGAGGCCCTTAATCCAGCACTGCTGATGTCCTTATTAGAGAGAAAGAAGGCTATGAGAATATGTAGATTTATAGGAAGAATGGCCTGTGATGATGGAGGCAGAGGTTGGAGTAGGGTAGTTGCAAGCTAAGGAATGCCAAAGATTGATGGCCACCACCAGAAGCTAGGAACAGGAAAGAAAGGATTTTCTTCTACAAGTTTCAGGATGGGAATGGCTCTGCTGAAACCTTAGTTTCAGACTTCTAATCTCCATAACTATGAGTAATAAAGTTCTATTGTTTTAATCAACCTGGTTGTGGCACTTTGGTATGGAAACCCTAGGAAACTAATACAGTGATCAAAGTAACATGCTTTTCTATACGTATTACTTTGAGGAGCATGTACTATCAAGTAGTGTTAAACCTTGCCTGCAACAATTATTATTGTGGTTTTTAATTAATGTTGATTTCTATTTTTATTATTTCTTCTACATTTATTTATTGGATTTCTACTATGAGGAAGAGCTATTTCATCTCCCCTATTTGTTTACTTAGTTGTTTGTTTACTTCTGTATGGACTCAAAATATTTATTTAAGTCCATGTATTATAATCTATTATTATCTTTATATATATTTATATATATATATGTATGTATAGATAGTGCTCAAATTATCCCAGATTTGACCATTGAGATCTCAGTCAAGCTGGATGACCTTTCTTTCAAATGTATATTCATTATTTAGATATTTTCTTTATTTTCTAGCACCACAAGTTGTTCCTGTCTCACCTTCTACTTTCTCTATCTTAATTCTAGAAACAACTATTCCTTTTTTATTATTATTGGAGAATTAAAGTGTTTAAAGAACAATTTTCCCCAGGAATTTTTTTTAAATCCTTTGTATATAACTCTACCAAGTCCAGTGATAAGATGTATAAGCACAAAAATTTCAGTGAATATGTTTAGTATTATCTTAAAAAACCAAGGTTTTAGAAATTATATTTGATAAATTTTAATTTCCTGTAAGTATATTGTGGAAAACCTTTAGGTAATCCTTGTAGATAGGCTCTGTTACCAACACATGCCTGAGTCATACCCATCTGCAACAGTGACATTATTAATTAAGATGCATTCTCTCCCTACAATATTTGGAGCAATTTTTAAAGTGCTTTACAGTAATTCTTATTTAATTTTCATAATGTTTCATTGTACAGGTATTGAATTTTAGGTTCAGAGAGACTGACAACTTGATAATTGTCCCATAGCTTGATACGATTTGGAAGGGTCTGACCTCAGGTAAATTGACTCCAGAGACTGTTCCTGAGAATTACCTTTAATAATGTTTTCTAATAAGCATTGCAGTTAGGATGCATTGACAGCAAACAAGAAAATATAAAAATATATAAAATTCACATGAGTGTGTATTTGTATTTAAATTAGCATAAATACCTTTAAACCATATGGCTCACAAAAATTGAATCTTATATCAGATTTCCAAGCAGAACATTACTGATATTCTCAAGGACCCTATTTTAACCACTGTCATCTTGACATTCTGAATTGTAACAGGGTGGCTCCAGCATTGTTAGCTTTGATGTACAAGTATACCAGTTACAGCTAAGGAGATGGACTATTTTATTTCTCTGTTTATTTGCTTAAAAAATCACAACCACCACCAAGAAAAAAACACAAAAAACATAAAGTGGAAAACAGTTCCCAGAATTCTTCTACCAGGGCCACCTCAGAAGTTTATGCCCTAATCCTAACACAAGCAATGGTGATGTGAATACTATTTTAGTGAGAAAATTAGCCAAATGATTTGCTATGTAATGTATTCTGGGAATTCTACCATAAATAATATAAATCTAGACTTTGAATATATGCAATAATGTAGTCCAGTTAAATTTAATACTCCAGTTAAAATATCGATTGGGTGAGCAATAGACCACTGTCAAAATTAACCCTTAACTTGTAGGTCACTACTGAATTAATTTGAAAAACATGTTCTCAACATCTACCTAGAGATTCCTGTGAATTGATACATATATACTATTATAAAAATCCCAATTTTCCTAGACTATCTTTGATGTTAGGAAGAGTCCCTTCATTTTCTCAGTCATTTTATACAAAAAACAAGCAAACAAACAAACACCACAGAATGATCACCCCTTATATGTTTTTATCTGTTATATTCCTGTACTTTTTGTGTTTCTTCTTAGTTTAGATTCCAAATATTTGTGATTTCATTACTTATCACAGGATCCTAAAACTTGCTGTATTCTTATTTATTTAGAACCTATATCTGTGCAAGCCAGAAATCTTTATAAAATGACTTGCCTTCTCTAACCATGCAAGCTTTTGAGCACTATCTATATGGATTGGTTCCATCATAAATTCACAGACATTGACCATTAACGGTCACTGGAAAATGCCCTGAATCACTGCAACACTTCCCTATGACACTCATCTTTCTAAATAGCTTTTGAAATCAATTCCAGTCTCTGCAAAACTTGGCAACCCTACTTTCAGCCTTATTCACAACAGAAGACATTGCCTCCTATTACACAACCAAATAGAAAAGACTGGAATGACAGACTACTCAGTTTCTTCTGCCAAATGCCCGGTGCCCATGTCCATTATGTTTTTTTGTGTGTGTTTTTTTACTTCTTTTATACTGGAGAGGTCTTCCACTTTCTTATATTCATCTCGTTCACTCAAAAATCTATACTGAATTTATTTTCCTTTCTATCTATATTTTCCAACCGTTCTCTATATACATGTTTTTTCCCATCCGGCTTCTTGCAGCAGATGTGCATACAAACAAAAACCCTACTCAGCTGCCACTATGGTTTCCAACACCTTTGTATCCTTCCTCCTTTCCTTTCCTCTTCTTTTCATGATGCACCAAAAGAGGTGCTTATCTTTCTATCTTTATTTCTACATTCTCCACTCATACTTCACCTAACTTATTTTGCTAATTAGATATATATATTTTTGTAAACTATTTTTTCTGAAAACTTTCTCACTTCATTTTTAAAATTTCTTAATTCATGAGATTCATTATTATTTTAAGTATAACTGTAGATATTGATTTGAAAGCAATGCTGTCCAAGAAAATGCCATGTGTCTCAATTAATTTGAAGAATCGTTTCACAAATAATGGACAGTGTACAAATAAAAATTAAAATGCATTTAGCTATAATTATTTAGAAACAGTGCCTAGAAGCATATTTAATAATAAATGCTACCATTATGGATTACACAGTAATAAATATTTTAAATTCCATTTGAAAATACTAATTGTGTTATCAAATATATAAATGAGGTTTTAATTGCATAATTATTTGAATGGAAACCCATGGCATGCCCCAAATCAATATAAAAATGAACATTTTATTCATGTTAATAATATGTCAAAGTATTTGATAATTACAGTTTATAATTTCAGAAGAAAAACAAAATAAAAACTAAAAATGAAGACAAGACAGAAGCATGTTTTGTTATCTCACCCAAGACTATCTTAGAACAGAAATTATCTGGAGATTGATTTACCCTTTATCTTTTATGTTTGCAACCTTTCAAGTCTGGATGGCTGTCACTATTATGATTAGAACTGAACATTAGCTCTACACACAGCATCAAGTAGATTAGGAAGTAAAATTGGAATTCTGACAGCCATGGCTTAGATATAACTGTCCTGTTCATTTTTCCCCCCAGTTTACTCTTGTTATATTTCTTATTTGATGGTAGAAACAAATACAAATTTGTTATTTTCTTTGAAGGATAGCCAGCACATTATGGTTTCTTGCTACAGTAGAGTAATTTATCTTCACAATGAGATGAAATCCTGCAAAAACATAACAAATGATAATCTTTCTGACATTACTTCAAAGTATAATTTGTTTCTCTTATATAAGTTACTCTAATGTAAGAGATATCCAGAGAAAAATGTTAATTAAATAATACATTAATATAAAGTTTAAGGTGATTTTATTATTGTAAATACATTTTAGGTTATTACAAATGATTAAGTTTACATATTTGTGCTTCCAACTGTTGGATGTGGCATTATTTTTTATATTTTTCTTTTCAAGTTATACATACATCAATATTTGTGGTTATATAAATAAAATTAAAAGGGAGATATGCTTTAGAAGTAATTGTCAGTAGAAACTCACATTTAAGGGATTAAAAAATGTATTCCAACAGTATTAATGGAATAGATCAGATTTAGTAACTAATACACATTAAAATTTTAATATATGAATAAGGACTTATTTATAGCCAGTGGAAAAAAATATTGCAATGAATTCAATATGTTTTAGTTAAAAATATAAAGGATGCCCTGGCCTATGTTCTCAGTGGTTAGAGCCTACACACAGAAGGGTCAAGGGTTGGATTCCCAATCAAGGGCACGTACCTGGGTTGCAGGTTCCCCCTGCCCTGGCCTGTGTGAGTACAGACGGCAACTGATGGATTGTCTCTCTCACATGGCTGTTTCCCTCTCTCTCTCCCCCCCTCCTTCCCTCTCTCCCTCCCTTCCACTCTTTCTAAAACTCAAGGGAAAAATTAACAAAAACAAACAAAAAACGATGTTTATTACACAATAAAAATTATCTATTTTAAGTTTCAATTTTTTACATTAAAAAAACTTTTTGATTACAGGTTTCATTCAACCTTATTTTATATTAGTTTCAGGTGTACAATACAGCAGATATTCATTCATATATGTCTCAAAGTGTTCCCTTTGATAGTTCAAGTGCCCACCTGGCATTGTAGATAGTTGTTACAATATTGTTGACTATATTCCCTATACTTTCCCTTGCAAACCCCTGCCTATTTTGTAACTACCAATTAGTACTATTTTTAAATTTTCAACTGTATCCACATTTTAAGTTTTTATTTCTCATAAGTAGTACTCCAAAGATTTTCACCATGAGGCAACTAAAGCCATCAATTTGAGCTGGCACTTTGGTTAAATTTATGTGATAAATGTAAACATATTATCAGTATGTTAATTTTCATTCCTAGCTTTGTTTTCAAAATCTAACTAGTTTCACACAGCAAAACACAAATGAACTGAGTTGACACTGCTATGCCTGGCAGAGATGGAGAATTCTTGCAGCAGTTTTCTCAAGGCAAACTCTTTCTGGTCTTAAGTATGTATCCACTTCATAAATCCTCTCCTGATATCCTTAACTCATTTTAGGCATATCAAGCACCCAAAATGACAACAAACATTAAGATTTAATCCCTTGGCCCTGACCAGTGTGGTTCAGTAGGAGAGCATCCACCCACTCACTGAAGGGTCAAGGGTTCGATTTCTGGTCAAGGGTTCGATTTCCGGTCAAGGGCACATACCTGGGTTGCAGGTTCAGTCCTTGACCCAGTCAGGGTGCGAGCCAGGAGGCAGTCAATCTATGTGTCTCTCTCACACTGATGTGTCTTTCTCTCTCTCTTTCTCCAGTTCTCTCCTCTTCCCTCCCTTCCACTCTCTAAAAATCAATGGAAAAATAACTGGTGAGGATTGACCAAACAATAACATCAACAACAAATGAATCCCTTGGTCTTGAAAGTTTTTCAGTCTTCAAAGACTATTCCCAAGTAAGTGTTCTTGGGGCTCTATCATTATGTATGCATACTTTGTTAATTTTTTAAGAGTTGATAGTTAGATAGAGTATTTACGATGAATGTGATTCCTAAGAAATGAACATGTCATCAAAGTGGAATTTAGTAGTCACTCAAGCAAAAATGCTTTCTTTCCAAATTTGCCTAGCCAGATGGGCATTCATACAATCAATAAGGGAGGGGGGCTTAGAAATAAATAAAAAGAGAAACAAGTGGTTTCATTTACTTTAGAAATAAAAAATGTAGAAACCATCATTTTGTAGTCATATGCTAACCTAGCATATTGCAATCACCATTTTAGGAAAAGGCATTGATTTACTGAACCCAACAGTGGACATCCTAAACAGGACAGCTGAGACTCCCAATTACATTGTAACGGAGCCTCTTGAGCATGAAGGCAAGTTAAATGTTAAAAGAATGTGCTGTGTTCACAAGCCATTTTTATTTGCAACAAGGAATTTTAATGATTCTGGTCTCATTGCAGCCTTTGATGCTCAACTATCCTACAAATAACTCTTTTGGGAAATAACTATCCAAACACTGGAAACAATATCCCCTCCGTCATCAACAATTGTTTGTGTGATTAATGATTCTGAAACAGACTCCAGTTTAACACATTACTCAGGGTTATGTGGCTTACTTACCAAACTTCACTCCAAATATTATTCTTATTTTTTTTATTATTTGGTTATGTATTGAGCAATATGAGTGTTGTCTTTTTACAGTCTATATAAACTTAAAGTTAAATTTTGGCCATACAATAATATTGACACATCAGAAGGAAAATATATTGCTTTAAGTATATGTTTTGCAAATAGATATACAAGTAGATTATAAGACACTTGACCAAGTTACTAGAAAACATTTTCCTTTCTGCTTTTTATCTTTAAACAAATAAACATCCCTTTAGTCATTTAGCAGCTTAAATTTAAAAACTGGAGGTTAAAATGTAATTTTATTAATTCTAGATGAGCTAATACCTTGCTACTGTAAAGGTAATCCAAGGACAAGCAACAGTGGTACCATGTTGGAACTTGTTAGAAATGCAGACTCTTAAGTGCCACCCCAGGTCTACTGAATTAGTGTCTCCATTTTAACAAAGTTATTAGGTAATTTATGTATTCACTGAAGTTTTATAAGCACTATTCTAGCAGACATGTGAGGATTGAGGATCACTGCTAACATTTTTATGGTTGGTGGAGCTAATCAAGGGTCTCAAAAAACAAAACAACGCAAAAACAGCAAAACACCCTCTCCACAAAGAATAAAAAAAAAAAAAAAAAAAAATCAAAACAAAGCAATCAAAGAAACAAAAGACAATCTTGGGACTTTGGACCTGTATTTGTTTCCTGGCTACATTTGGCTGGAAAAGAACAGTGCTGGCTCCCTTTAGATAAAGTATCATCTGCTGATTACAATGGCTTTGTAGTAAAGATTGGTATCCTGCATTATGATCACTCTGACTTTGTTCTTCTTTCTCAAGATTGCTGAAGCTGTTCGGATATTTTTTGGTTCCATATAAATTTTTGGAATATTTGTTCTAGATCTGTGAAATATGTCTATGGTATTTTAATAGGGATTGCTTTGGGTAGTATGGACATTTTAATGATGCCAATTCTTCCAATCTATGAACACAGTATATGTTTCCACTTATTTGTATTTCTCTCTGTTTCTTTTTTCAATGTCCTATAGTCTTCCAAGTACAGGTCTTTTACCTTCTTGGTTAAGTTTATTCTTAGGTATCTCATTTTGTTATTGTTTGCAATGGTAAATGGGATTATTTTTTAGTTTCTCTGAAAGTTCATTATCTGTTTATAAAAATGCCATCAATTTCTGAATGTTAATTTTGTATCTTGCTACTTTGCTGAATTCATTTATTAAACCTAGTAGTTTTTAAAAAAAAACAAGAAATCATTGGCTGAATAAATTTTTGCTACCTGCCTTGTATATTATCTACATTTGAATGTGAGGTCTTTCATTTATAGGAAAACAGGGCTAATTTTGTGATTCTCTGTTACCCATACATTTTAGCATTCTTTAGAAGCCATAACTTGAAGCAGCGCTGATTCCCTCCCTTGTCAATATATTTTGCACACCCTCTTAAGTTGTTAAGGAGGGGTCAGAGTAAGTGGCTTTGGCCACTGCCATATCGAACCAAAGTGAGCATCCTGTGAATGTTAGAAGCTCAATTAGGTATTTATATTGGATTAGTGAACATGAAATCAATGCCACTGCAAACTTTAAGTACTCTCACGCTTATTAACACACAGCCTTATCTCTTGGCTTTCTCCCCAGCATGGCAGGGCAGGGATTATAGGAGAGTAAGCTAGAGCTGCAGCATAAGACAGTGGATAAAACACATTCTTATTGATCCTGGACGTCATAGTTGCACTACTCAACTTCTGAGGATGTAGGACTTGTAGGATGTGTTTAGTCACACATCTGAGTCCTTCTGAATGTATCACACTCAAACAGACACGCAGCTCTCCTGCTGGGTTGAGATCTGGGGTATGCTATGTCCTATAAACTTAAGTCCTGACTTCTAACTCTTCTTGAAACTCAAATTTGCACTATTAAATACTTATTTTTTCTCCATTAAAATATTTTTTTGAGTTATGATTGACATACATATTCAATATATACAACATGATGAGTTTGAAGATAAGTATGCATTCTGGAAACCATCGCCACAATCTATGCCACCTCTAAAACTTTTCTGCTGCCCTCTGGTTTTTGTTATTATTATTATTGTTAATAAGAATATTTAATATTAGACATATTCTTTTAGCAAATTTTTAAGTATACAATACAGTATTATTGACTACGGGCACTATGCTCTACACTAGATCTCTAGAACTGAGTCTTGTTGCATACTTTGACTAATACCTTTCTGTTTTCCCCTCTTCCCAGCTACTGACAACCATCATTCTGCTCTCTGCTTCTGTTAGTTTGACTATTTTGTATGAAGAAACTACGGTACATACATACAATGGAATATTATTCTGCCTTTAAAAAGAAGGAAATTTTGCCATATGAAATAACATGGAGGAAAATATGCTTTGCAAAATAAGCCAGACACAAAACACATACTACCTGATACCACTTACATAAGAACTCTACAGTATTTTCTCCATTTCTGATATCATAGGCAGCCAGTACATTGATGCAGTTTCTCGAATCTAAAGAACCTAATAAACTGATGAACATGATAGACTCAAGTGACATAGAAGCATGGATCAGACTGATGAATCTCAGAGGGAAGGTGGGGGTGAGGGGTGGGGAGAGATTAACCAAAGAATTTATATGTTTATAAGTATAACCCACGGACACAGATGGGCAGGGAGTGGGTGCAGGGTGGAAGGGGTTAATGGGGTTAACAATAAAAATAAATTTAAAAAAAAGGATTGTATTTCACCACCCATTCCTATAGCATAACTGCTGAGTGCATTATTCATTATTCAGCATATTTTCTTTTATTGTTAATGATTTTAAAAATATTAAAGCTTTGCACTTTAAAAATAGCTTAAACAAAGGAATATTATTTAAAAATTAAATGAAAATAGTCAATATTCCCAATTTTGCTTAAATAGTGATCAATCATAACAATTGTCATTGAAATATAGGGTATTTTATTAAAACTGTGTTCTTTGAGTAGGCTTTTTAATTTCATATGTATATAGTGTGCACATTTTTTGGAAAGTATCAAATAATCACTTCATTAAAAATAAATACCCTGTAACACTGTATTCAATAATCTTTTCTTCTTCATTCTCCTCTGGTGCCCAGTCATCTGGGTTTCTTCAGAGTTACAAAAAATGAAAATGATTGTGGATCCTTCTAGAGAAAATACACCCAACCATTCCCAAATGCCCTTTGAAAACAAAGGTCTTGTGCCTCGTTTTTCAGGTGTGTGGGTGGGGAGGGGCATGTGTGTATGATTAATTAACTCAGAAATCTACTTTATTATTTTTAATAATATTACTATATTGTTTTAATGTACCACAGGGAGCAGGAATTCAGCAGCTATTTAACCTCTTGGTCTTCTACTCTGTAATTTATTTGGAATCCTGCTAAAATGAGTCAGAATGGTAGTTGTGAAAATAAATAAAATGATAATAAAAATAAAGAGCTTAGAAAAACATCTAAGTATCTAGAAATTGTTAAAAATATTAGTTTTATGAATACTAGTTGCTTATTGATGAAAACTACAATATATATAATAGTTGATATATAATTATGTAATTATTTACAAATCTGTGAACTCCTGACAATTTCCAAAAGTACTTATCAATTTAGAAAATAAATTTATAGAAGTAGAGTTTCAAATTCAAATATAATGTGCATCTTCATTATTTTTTAATAATTCTAATCTCTCTCCAGAACTGTACCATTTTTACCCAGCACCATGTGTATATTTTTCTTATAATGTCAGTTGTTCTATGTATTGCCCAATTTTTTTATATTTTTTGCCAAATAATGTGTTATATATATTTTAATATGCTTTGGATATTTTATAATTGTATATGTCCAGTTCATTTTAATGTTTTATTATTTGTCTTATCTTCACAAAAAGAGAAATTATTCCTTTAGCATTTATCTTTAAATATGTTGTCACTGTATCCAATCATTTCTGAATTTATTGTATTTTCTCTATACAGGTTTTTTGGTGTGTATGTGAGAGAGAGAGAATGAGAGACAGTGTATGTGTGTGTGTGTGTGTGTGTGTGTGTGTGTGTGTACATGCACTTGTGTGCACCACACGCATACATTTTTTCTTCATTTGAATTATAAATTATGTGAGTTGCTTTAAAAATATTTTTCTTTTTATATTTAAATCTACTATCCATCAGGGATTTATTTTGTAGTAAAGAATTTGATAAGTTGATAATTTTTTAACATTTTTTTCTGTTAGTCCCAAATATTTACAATCTATGTAATATTAATCAACTCAAAATATACTTCATTATCTATAAATATTTTTATTTATTTGAATAGTATGTAATATATATCATATATCTATTGGATTGTTGAATAACATATTGATACCAAAAATGTTAAATATTTAATATTTTAAATGTTTGTACTTTATAAATATACTCAAATATCTGGTAGGGCTAATTCATAGTCTTTCATTGTTTATATGAATAGGTGACATTTCTTAAATGACTATTATTTTCTAAAAGTCATTAAACTTGTTTCTTCTAGATACAATGCTAGAAAATGTTGTTTTTAAATGGATTCACAAAAAATGTTATAGAATAATTTAGCTGAATTAAGAGTGTTTATATTTATAATTTTTATAACTTTAACTTCCCACAAATCTGGTATGTTTTTCTACTTATTCATTTTTTTTTTTAAATATAGGATTGGTGGGAATTGAAGATTCTTTACATTTCCTTGAAACATCCTTGAAATACATTTCCTAGTATTGTTTCAGGTGGAAGAAAGAAGAATAAGCTTTAAAGTGGAACATAACTTTACTGGAGTTTTCACCATGCATTTTTTGAAACATTACTATGTGCAACCTAATGTATAAGAATATGACACACATATTAATAATTCAAGACAGTAATAATGTACTACATAAGAGGTTCATATACTAATTCTAGAGAAGTTAGAATGAAAAAAATATTACATCTGACTAACCCTTCAGGAGTATTTAGACTTTTGAAATAGAAGGGCTAGTTTGTTGAGGGAAGAGAGAATTCTGAGTCAGGCCATAGAATGAGGATATTATATTTGTAATGCATGTAGTACACTTTGGTAATTAGATGGAGGGAAGTAATGGAAGACAAGCCTACAAAGACAGGTTAAGATAAGACTGTGAAGGGCTCTTTCCCTATTTGAGAGGATACCGCTTAGGTATTTATAATACTTGTAAGCTCTCTCTTGTTCTTGAAATGCGGGAAATGAACTGTTGATATCTCATTGTCATTAGAGCTCTCAACCACCTACGAATCCCTTCCTCAAGAAACCACTTTCTTCAGAACTAAAACAGTCACAGGATGTACAACTCTTCCATACTTCCAGAACTACATGACCTTTTCTTGTATCTAAATATGTTTGCTCATATCACAACTTTTGATATAACAAGCTAAATTATTTTCTATTTCTTTTTATTTTCATTTTCTAGTTGAGGAGAGTCAGGTGAATCAAGCACTAGAATTCTGAAATTATTATATTCTTTCTCCTCATTTTAATTTTACTAGATAAAATTGCACTTATTATTTAGTAATATTGATCACTTACTTTAAAGAAATTAGTTCTAGATGCTCAGGATTCAAAATCAATAAAGGAGTAGAGAGTCATTACACTTAACAAGAGAGATTATATATGCTACAATAGAAGCATAGAAAATGTACACACTGTTGGAAGGCAGTTCCTCTTGAGTCTCTCACGTGTGTTTTTTTTCAATTTATGCAAGCATGGCACTACCCATCTTCTTTTTTCTTTTTCTTTTTTTCCAGATTGTCTTTCTGTCTTTCCAGGAATGTGTGCACAGTGAATACTTATGGACTGTAAAATAATGTTTCCACTGGAGCAAAGAGAATAATTATTTAGCCTTCAATATAAAGACAATGGCTCCCTCTGGTGCAAGTGTCAAACAGGTTTGTTTACAGCCCATCATAAAAGATTTGAAACTCTTGGTTTGCGGTTCTTCAGCTGTGATGCAAAGCTACAGCATGCACAGCACTGACCTTGGTTATTCTGGATCTCTTACCCTCACCTCCAGGCTTAGAGACTTGAAACCCAAGGGAGCTGGTACAATCATAGAGCTCATGGTGTTTATTATACAATGAGTAATAAAGTCCTTTATCTCTGACCCAGGTGTTTTGTGTCTTCTGTCCTCATTCATGGAACTGACTGGCTAATATGTAGCACAAAATATCAGACTCTTTATAATTTGCAACATTCACAATATTCCTTCCTCATTATTTATTTTCTATTTTTTTAAAATTGATTTTAGAGAGAGGAAGGGAGAGGGATAGAGAGAGAGAAACACTGATGAGGGAGAAACATTGATTGTCTGCCTCCTGCAAGCCCCTCACCAGGGCCCGCAGCCCTGACTGGAAATCCAACCAGTGACCTCCTGGTTCACTAGCCGCTCTGCCTTGGTTGATATTTAAAGTCATTGTGTGAATATCACCCTAGATTTGAACTATTTCACATAGAGCACCTGGAACTTCCTTTAAGAAGTAGAGTTTTACTGATCTTTAAGGATTAATTACAGAGGAACAATAAGCTGTTACTAAGAAGAGTTCTATAACTTGGTATATATCAAATAAGTGATATGTTGTAGAAGTACAAAGTTTCAGTTATGCAAGATGCATAAGTTCTAGAGAATAGTGCCTGTATTTAACAATGATGTATTTAGTGTTCACTTAAAACATTGGTAAGAAGGTAGAACTCATGCTAAGTGTTCTTACCACAATAAAAATGCTTTGGATTTTTGACTAAATAAAAATACATTTTCTGATCAGGTAATATTGCAGTAGAATATGTTCAGAGTAGAACAGTCACCTTGTCAATGAGAAAAAATGAGGTCATTGATTCAAATAACAAGAGAATTTTATCTTCAGAGAGATAATTTGTGTTATTTTTCAAGAAAGGATGAAAGAAAAAAAGAACAGTCCCGCTAAGCCAGATCAAATCAATTATTACTAAAAGAAGGCACTGTCTTTGTCTGAAAGTTAACAGCAGAATTAGACTGAAAAAGAGAAAAATTCCCAGTTTATATAATACAGCATTTTGAATGGAATCTTGTTTACATGATTGTTTTTAATGTGCTTAATTAACAGAAAGCTTATAAAAATCTCATAAATTATTATTTCAAGAAGCACTGTATAATTTTATAAACACATTTTTTAATCTTTATTGTTGAAAGTATTACAAATGTCCCCTTTTTCCCCCCCATTGACCTCTTCTACCCCACACCTGCCCCCCATTTCAGATCTTCACCACACTATTGTCTGTGTCCATGGGTTATGCATATATGCATGTAAATTCTTTGGTTAATCTCTTCCCACCCACCCACTCCCGCCTTCCCTCTGAGATTCTTCAGTCTGTTCCATACTTCTGTGTCTCTGGATCTATTTTGCTCATCAGTTTATTTTCTTCTTTAGATTCCATATATTACTGAGATCAAGTGATACTTGTCATTCTCTGACTGGCTCATTTTGCTTAGCATAATACTCCCCAGGTCCCTCCATACATCTTATTATAAAACATCAGAATTATTTTCATATGCATGGAATATAATGTATATACATGTTAGCAAGATGTTTTCTATTATTTGATTTTTGGAAAGCATTAGAATATTTAATAATATAAATGTTTCACTCTTGGATAACATTCAATATTTAGAATATGGTATCATAATGCTGAATAATCAGGGATATGTCCCAGAATAAGTTTTTCTATAATTTGTGAATCAAAGTACACAGGGGAATATCAGTTATTGGGGAACATAACAGCAAGTAATACAACAAAGTAAACATGGAACAGTAGTTAGCATTGTGTCACTGATTAGTAAAAAACTATCATGAACTCTGCAAGAGAGTGAAATTTTTAAATAGGTGAAATTGAAGAAGAGACAACAGTTAGAGTTTCAAACACTAGCAAAGGGCATCCTGGTACTAAAACAATGGGAAATACACTTAGAGTGGAAGTCCTTGCAGGGAATCCAAGCACATTGCAGAGGAGGCCTACATAACACAAGAACTTAGTTACGAATAATGAGGCATGAGGCTGGAGTTTCCACATAGGTAATAAATCAAGTATTCACTTTCCATGTATGTAGTACAGTACTAGGTCTGATCAAGCAGTAAAAATCAGCTGAAGCTGAACTGCCAATTTGTTTCATGACAGCTAATACAATCCCACTTGGAAATGGTGTTGATAACGACTTTGGTTTGGAAATAAATGACATAAAGAATAAAGTATAGATGACATTTTAAATTGCTGAGGCAAATAATTTAGTCACATCATAATACTTTATGAAAATAAAATAGATCTCCAAAATTTGCCTATGAAACTATAATAAAAAACATATACTGCATATCATTCTTTTTAACTTACATTTATCTTTTTAAACATATGTATTTGGTATTGGATCAAGATGATCCATTGTTCGTATTTGCCTGCTCTTCTGCTCCAAGCCCATAACAACAATGAAACTTCAATATGACTCCATAAAAATCCAACAGAGGAAGAAAGAATATATTAGCACAGTGGAAAATTTGAAGGAATATCTTGAGATCAAATTGACTTTAGTATAAAAATTTTTTTAAAAATAATAATTCAAGAAAATTTCTGCCCCAAATGTAGTCAGAACAGGATGCTATTATTCAAGTAGATAAAACAGCAGAGAGGTTCTAACTCAAAGCCAACAGACTAAAAGTATATGTGGGAAACTTACATTTATCATTGCAAATAAATTGCAGAAAGATATTCAGGGGAGCTGAACTGTTGGTGAAATCTTTTTCTCCAGCTTGGGTTGAACCATACGGAGCCCAAATGGATACACTTAAAGTACTCTTAAATATGTACATTGGATATGGCCATAGGTGGTAGGCCACACATGTTAGTTGGCGGGGAGGACTCCAAAATGTTTACAGATCCACTAAAAAAAGGAAGGACCCTCATTCTTATCATAACACACACACATATATATATACACACACATATATATGACCATATATATATATTATATATATATATATATACATATGTATTTATATATATAAAATCTTCTTCATTTTACCATATACTTGATGTCATCTATTTCCTGTTATCTGAGAAAGTAGTTAAAAATTTTGATCATCAATTGATGCTTCTCCTATAACCTACAATTAATATTGATTTAAATACATGTGGTATGAAAATAAAATAAAATCTGGGTGATCATTTTACTGTTTTAATTGAAACCCTTCAATAACTATTAAAATGTGTTCAATACATATGAAACAGGTAGCTCTATAGCTATAGTTCAAAACATATAATTATAAGGTTATGCCTTAAGAAATTTTATGTTGTGCAAACACTGAAAACAGTGAAATTTACAGTTTGTAGTTTGATTCACAAAGATGAAATATTGCACAAAAACATACATATGTGCAAGGAAGGCAAATTCATTACAACCTTGTAGAGAAATATTATTATTTTCATGGTATGCAAATTCCTTGCACACTCCTTACATATTATTATTTCTCTTGGATCGTAATTTCTACTGGGATATAGCTGTAATTCTCTTGAGAACTCAGGGAATTTTATAACTTTGACTAAAATGGGGGGAAAAATCAACCACAGGTAGATAATAGATGATAGACAGATGACAGATATAGATAGATGATAGATGATGATAGATGATGATAGATGATAGATGATAGATGATAGATAGATGATAGATATAGATAGATAGATGATGATAGATAGATAGATAGATAGATAGATAGATAGATAGATAGATGATAGATAGATAGATAAATAGATAGATGATAGATATAGATAGATAGATAGATAGATAGATAGATAGATAGATAGATAGATAGATAGATGATAGATAGATAGATAGATAGATGATAGATAGATAGACAGACAGACAGACAGACAGACAGATAGATAGATAGATAGATAGATAGATGATAGATAGATAGATGATAGATAAATAGATAGATGATAGATGATAGTTGAAAGATACATGTGCTATATTGATTCACTGAAAAAATATTTTATTGTAGAATTTAACCTATGCTATTCATTAAATTGCCATCATTTTTATTAGTTGAAAATCTAAAGCATTGGTTGATAATCCAAGAGTAGGAGTTTTTATTGATATATGCCCTTATTATTTACTCATACCATTATTTATAACCTTATAAATCCTACATATTAAGATTTATATATGTAAAATATTTAAATATGTAAATATATTCATAAATTATATATAACAGGATTGTAATATAAATTATGACAGTCTTATTTTAACAGTATAATTCTCATCTCCTCCCTTGAAATATGCATTAAAAAATCATGCCTATTCATTTATTTTAGTTCTTAAAATATAGTTTTATATGCAGGGTTTTGCTGAGATGAGAATTTTAATTAAAAGGTGCTAGTTTATCACACAAATAGCTGAAAATAACTGCAACTATAAATTACCTAAGCAGGAATTGATTTAGAAAACAGTTTGTAAATATATTTACCTGAAGAGTTACACATTCAGCATGCATGTTATCATTTTGAATTACATGAAAACATGAATCATACAATAAAAAAATATAGGCTTTGAGCATTAGAGTCTACAATTATTTTTAATAAATAGCACATAATGTAGTAAAAACAATAATATAGCTCAATAATAATCTATAATATTTGTTACAAAAACAAATGTAGATATCAATGAATGTTCTTTAAAGTTTTATAGAAATGAGATAGGAAATCTAGCATTTTTCATTAATGTGCATATGTACATTTATGTATATATTAGTGTGTATTTTAAAATTAGATTAATTTTTATAACTATAACATGTAGCTATCATTCAGCTGTAATTGGTCTTAATTTTTATGTTTTTAGTTTCAAAATTGTATTGATATACTATACAAAAATATTAGTTAGAAATTAATCCTCATTTTAGTAACCATAAATAATGCTTTATTTTAAATATTTTCAACTCCTTTTGAAATCATGTTTGTTTTTTAATATTTATCTGAGTTACCACCTCCCCACCAAAAGTTGATTCATATATTTGTTACAAAACTTCTGAGTTTGTGGCAGAGATTGCTAATATTTTTTAACATATCTTTTAATTTTTTTTTTTTTTTCATTAATCTGGCCATTGATGTATCTAAAAAGTGCCACATCCAAGATTACCTAGGTTTCTCATATGTTACCTTCTAGTAGTTTTATAGCTTGTGTTTTACATTTAGGTTTCTGATCCATTTTGAGTTAACTTTTGTGAAGAGTGTAAATTCTGTGTCCAAATACATTTTTTTTGCGGGTGGTTGTCCAGTTGTTCTAGTACCATTTGTTGAAGAGACTATCTTTGCTCCATTGTATTGTCTTTGCTCCTTTGTTAATTATTAGTTGACCACATTTCTGTGGGTCTATTTCTGAGCTCTCTATTCTATTTCACTGATCTATTTGACTTTTCTTTCACTAATATTACAGTCTTGATTAGTGTAACTTTCAAGTAAGTCTTTAAAATCTTGAAGTTGCATAGCTTCAGTCCTCTGACATTGTTCTTTAGTACTGTGTTAGTCATTCTGGGTCTTTTGCTTCTGCATATAAATTTAAAAATTAGTTTTTTAATATACATAAAATAACTTGCTGGGATTTTCATTGGTATTGTATTGAATCTATAGAGCAAATTGGGAAGAGATAACATCTTGAAAATATTGAGTTTTCCTATCCAAAGATGTGATATCACCCTCCATTTATTTAGTTATTTGATATTGTTCATCAGAGTTTTATAGTTTTCCTCATATAGATCTTGAACATGCTTTCTTAAATTTACCCCTAATTACTTCACTTTGGGGTTTCTAATATAAATGACATTGTGTTTTCATTTCAAATTTTACTTGTTTATTGCTGGTATATGGAAAAGCAATAGATTATGTTAATCTTGCCTTCTCTCTTGTGATAGACACTTATTAGTTCCAGTTTTTTCATTAATTATTTCAAATTATTTTTTCATAGAAAATGATGTTATCTGTGAAGACAGTTTTATGTCTTTCCTCCCAATCTATATATCTTTTATTTCCTTTTTGTGCCTTATTTCATTAGGAAAGACTTCCAATACAACATTAAAAAGAAGCAGTGAGAGGTAATCCTTGCCTTGTGGTCTTTGTGAGAAAGCTTTGAGTTTCTCACCATTAAGTATATTAGCTGTAGGATTTTTTATTTGTAGATTTATTTTTTTCAAATTAAGAAAATTACCCTCTATTCCAAGTTCACTGAGACGTCCCTATTTTATAATGAATGAGTATTGGTTTTTGTCAAATGCTTTCACAGAATTTGTTATGATTATGTGACTTTTCTGTTTTATTCTGTTGATGTGATAATTACATTAATTGCTTTTCAAATGTCAAACTAGCTTCGCATATATGGAATATATCTTTGTTGTGTTGTAAAATTACTTTTTATATATTCTTGATTAGATGTGTTAATATTTTCTTCAGAATTTTTGCATCTATGTTTATTAGAGATATTGATCTCTAGTTTTATTTATTTGTAATGTTTTAGTCTTGTTTTGGTTTTAGGATAATGTTGGCCTCATAGAATGAGTTAGCAAGTATTCTTTCTGTTTCTATACTCTAAAAGACATAAATCAACCATTTTAATTGTTAGAAAATAAGCTTCACATTTTCTAATTATATTCTTTCTTGAGTAATTTTCTGCTAACAATGGAACTTCACAAGCTGTCTTATACTTAATATTTATATGTAACATAATTTTTCATTCTTTCACCTTAAATAGCTCTGTATTTAATATTTTTAGATCTTTTTTACTCAATCAGAAATCCTCTAAAAGTCATTGCCTTAAAATTGGAGAATGCCATCCATTAAAATTTAATGTAATTATTGATATTTTTTAAGTCTATTATGTTAATGTCTGTTCTTACTTGTTTTCTCTGTTCTTTTATCCATGGTTTATCTTTTGTGTCATGTTCCTTTTGCATTAACAAATAATTTTATTATTATTATTTTTTACCACTAGAACTGTTGTTTTTAAAACATTTAGTGCTTTTTCTTATTTTTGGTGGTTTCTTTAAGGATTACAGTACATATTCTTAAATTATCAAAATATATATTAAATTAATATTATGTTACTTCATGTAATAAATAAACAATTCAAACAACAGACGTGACCGTCATGTGACAACTTTACAACAGTTCATCCCATTCACTCTTTATGTTCTTTATGCTCGTTTGTCTTATATTTGCTTCTATAATTATTATACATTCTAAAACACTTTAACCATTTTCTTCAGCAGTACATTGACTTTAATACATTGTTTTTCTTAACAGATTAAAAAAGTAGTTTTTGTTCATGATAACATATTTACCACATGTGGAAAATGAAGATAATGCCCACCTCATGCTGTTAGGAAGTTTAAACACATAATAGGCAAACAATTTAGAACTTCATTTCTTATAAAAGTAGTCTTCAATCAAAGATAGCTACTACCGATATATCTCCTATTTATACTAAAATACAGGTAAGTCCCTTACATTTAATGGTTCCCTTGTTCCCCTGTCTTGTTCCTGAAAACACACAGTGCTGTGGCCAAAAATTGGCTAGTAGTGCCTTTCTGAGAACAGTCTTAATTTTCCAGTCACAGTACTCTCACTCACATTTCCTGTTAATTAGCATCCCTTTTCTCTTATCTCTGCATTGTATATTTTTCCTTACTTCTCACCTAATATATATCTACTTTAATGAAGGTTTGTTCCTAATGATTCCCCTTAGAGCACATTTTCTCATTCAGGTTAGCTCCATTTTTATCACTGTAAGTGTAGGTAGCAGGAATGACACCAGGTGTTAGGCTGGTGGAATTGCACTGGACCAGGGCTCAGCAACCTCCATACGCGACTTCTGGCTAGAAAAGCATCCAGAGCGAAGACTCAAACTGTAAAAGAACATTTATTTATAAAATCACAGAGGTAGAAGTAATTCTTAGAAGAAATGGGCTTAGGAAACAAGTTATAGGGAGAAAGGAAGGGCCCTTGGAACTTGGGGGTGAGGAAGGTAATGGTGATATGCCTGTGGGGAGGGCGAGGGGGGAAGTAAAAACATGGGCATGCTCCAGGGACATGCCCGGTCCTCAGTTAAGGGTTTTAAGGGAGGTCTCAGGGGAAGATCTTAATAGAATATTCAGGAGCTTTCCTGGTGTGTCCTTTCAGGGTCTAGGTCTCCACTGATTGATTGATTGGGGCAAAGCAGGGGGTCATTATTCAATGCAACTGGTCCTGAGGTCAGCTGTGGGGTCATTTTTCTGGTTTTGCTGCTTTTCTGGGCCTGGAGCTGAAATACAACCAGGTCTAGATGTTATCTCTAGGGAGGAAAAGTCAGGGGGTCCAAACTTCAGAGATAATGAAATACCTCTTACAACTTAGTTTATTCTTCAAATTTTTCTAAAGATATTTATTGATCGCGATGGTTATTTTTGTTTTTTCAGTTGTTTATTTTCAAGTTTTCCTAAACACCTTATATTCAATTTATACAGACCCCTGGGCATGATCTTATATACTAGGAAAGCATCAAACATGTTACTCTGAACAGGGACATTCTGAAGCTTGGTGTTTAGGAAGATTAATTAAATGCTTACTACTATTGATATTATATAAATGATAAATTAGTAATTCAAGTTTATAGAAATTTATCAATATAAAATATGCATAATATACACATATTTCCCGTAACATATTTGAGAAGACCCAATTACTTGTGATTTGATTTTTGAATAATTTTAAGCAGGATAAGAATAGGATTGCTGTCCAAATAGGTTAATATTTAAACCATAAAGACACCTACTAATTTTTCTAATTCCTAACACATTCCTAGATATCACAAATTTTAAGCCTCAAGTGCAAGTGTTCATGATTGATTTAGCTACGTGGGATAAGCAGAGTGGGTGGTGTTTAGAGATCAATTTATAGTACACAACTTAATATTCTGAGCAAAGTGATTGAGTAAAAACTGACTGGAGAGGATAGATGGAAAGGCAAGGACCTACATTTATAGGACCTGCAGAAACATCTACAGCATCTACCAATTATTTATAGAGAACCCAAGATGAACTGTGAAAGATGGTGAAGATAGGGAGATTCAAAACATCTCCTGGCCTTAAGAAGTTTAGAAAATGCATGCAAATAAATGAACAATTATAAATCCTGATGAATAATGCAAGCTCAGCTCTTGCCATCTACAAAGCAGCCTGTTAAAGGTAAGATTTACCAATGCTGTTACTGACATGATAAACTTAATATTTGGTCCTTGCTGTCTGTGGTCCTTGCTTTCCATAGTCAGAAATTCAATTTCTGCAAGACCCATTCCCTCTGTTTCTTTAAGTTTTGTGCACATTCGATGCCCTCAGTTAAGTTTTTCTGACCACATTGTTGAAAATGTAGCACATCTGTTACCTTCTCCAGATCCCTCTGTTCTCTTCTGTGCTGTTTTTCTCAAGTGAAACTAACCATTGGCCTTCATAGATATTTACCTTATTAATTTATTTATTGTCTGTCTCCACTTGTTAGTGTCATAAATAAATACAAGGTCTTTCCTTTTCTTTCTTTTTTTCTCCTGCAACCCTTGGAAAAGTATGTGTTAAAGAATAAGTGCTCAATATAATAAATATCTGCTACTTTTTTAGTGACTATATAAGATTAGTAATTTAGAGTATTTAATCCCACAGTTCCTAGTGCAAGATGTAATACATGGTCTTGACAGGATGACAATTATTTTGATTGCTTTCACAGCCTGAAGTTATCTGAAAATTACCTCTTTTTCTTTCATTTTATCTTTTGTGAACTTATTTGACAGAATTTTAAAATGCGGGCATAAAAGATTTCGTTTGTTGCTTTAGCTCAGAATAGCCAATTTTTCTTCTTGCACAGTTAGTTCCATCAATTTTTTAGGAATAAGTTCTGCTCTCTTAAACCCTTTGTGGAAATTGACAAGGCCTGTCATATAATGGAAAGCACTGTAAAGCCTTGAAATCCACCAACCTTAAAAATTCAGTCATATTGAATATATACAAAGTTTAGAAGGCACTAACAATATACATACAATGTTTTTTAGTGAAGAAATACATTCTGAGACAATATGACAGTCACATAGATTAATGATTACTTTTCCATGGCCTCTCGCAATATTAGGTAAATGGTTAGTTTTTTTCCATCCCATTCTCTTTGATACAATACCGATAAAGAAAGTGTCCTTGCAAAAGTGATTCACTGCCAAGAGAAGATCAGGCTATATCTCATTTTACATTCAAAATTTCAGTATTCTTCTTATTAACAAAGGACTCCCAAAGTAATATTGGCTTTAGAATCAACAAAAACTTGGTTTATCCTAGATAGCCACAGTTAGTTGTTTTTTTAAATCCTCACCCGAGGATATGTTTTACTGATTTTTTAGAGAGACTAGAAGAAGTGGGGTGGGAGGAGAGAGAGAGAGAAATAGATGTGAGACAGAAACGTCGATCGGCTGCCCCCAACGGAGATCAAACCTACAACCTAGGTATGTGCCCTGATCAAAAATCAAGCCCACTACCTGCCCTGGCTGGTGTCCTCAGTGGTTAGAGCATCAGTCTGCACACCAGAGGGTCAAAGTTGGATTCTGGTCAAGGTCATGTACCTGGGTTGCAGATCTCATGTGTCTCTGTCACACTGATGTTCCTCTCTCTCTCCCCCTCCCTCCTCCCTTCCACTCTCTAAAAATCAGTGGGAAAAATATCCTCACTCCTCCCGTGAGGTTTTAAAAAAACAAATTCAAACCTGCCACCTTCAGTGTCCGGGATGACTCTCCAAGCAATTGAGCCACACAGGCCAGGGCACAGTTTCTCAGCCCCAAAGAGCATATTAATATTAGGCCTACCACACAGCATCCCATCAAGCATGATTAGGGTCCACTCTCCTGCAATTCAGAAAATCTCTTCCAAATGAAGTTGCTTTTTATCTTCTTTTGCTAATCTAGTTGCCTTTTCTACCATCATTGACATTTTATATGTGCTTTTTTTCTGTTTGCATAGCTGCCTAGCCAATTAATATCACTGTTTGGATTGAATTGTGTTTGATTATTGATTGCACATTTGTTCTGCAAAAGTGTCTTTGAGATCTTTGCACTTTTATTTCAGATTTTTTGAGATACAATTGGCATATAACATAGTGTAAGTTTAGGTGTACAATATATTGATTTGATACTCAAATATTGCAAAATGAGTAGTATAGAGTTACTTAACTCCTCAACCATCTCACATAATTACCTTTCATGTGTATGTGTAGTAAGAACATTTAAGATCTACTCTCTCAGCAACTTTCAGGTTTATGATACAGTATCATTAACTATAATCATTATGCTATACATTATATCCTCAGTACTTAATTCATTTTATTACTGAAAGTTTGTACCCTTTCACCAGCATCTCTCCATGCCTCCCACCCCCCAACCCCCGG
Organism: Miniopterus natalensis; assembly: GCF_054644295.1. Taxonomy (NCBI): domain Eukaryota; kingdom Metazoa; phylum Chordata; class Mammalia; order Chiroptera; family Miniopteridae; genus Miniopterus; species Miniopterus natalensis. Next base: position 47,483,233 of record NC_142082.1, read on the forward strand.
TAATCACCATTCTACTCTCTTTTCTGAGTTTGGCTTTTTTAGATTCCACATAAAAGTGATATCAGCAAGAATTTGTCTTCCTCTACCTGTCTAATTTCACTTAACATAATACCCTCAAGGTCCATGCATATTGTTGCAAATGACATGATTTCCTTCTTTCTTCAGGCTGAATGATAACCCATTGTGTGTGTGTGTTTTATCTATTTATCCAATGCTGGACACTTAGGTTATTTCCATATCTTGGCTATTATGAATAATACTGCAATGAACATGGGAGTGCAGATATCTCTTTGAAACCATGATTTTATTTCCCTTTGATATATAATCAAAAATGAGATAGCTGGATTATATTGTAGTTCTATTTTTAATTTTTTGAGGACCTCCATACTGTTTTTAAAAAGGTTTTATGGAATTTATTGGGGTAGCATTGGTTAATAAAATTATATAGGTTTCAAGTGTGCAATTCTATATCATCTGTATGTTGTGTTGTATGTTCACCACCCCAAATCATGTCTCCTTCCATCACCATTTATCCCATTTATACCCTTTTCTACTTCCCTCCACTCCCCTTTCCCTCTGGCAATCATCAAACTGTTGTCTGTCTATGAGTGTTTTTTCTTTGTTAATTCCTTACTTTTTTCACCCATCCCCTCAATACCCTTCCCCTCTAAGAGCTGTCAGTCTGTTTTCTGCATCTATGAGTGGCCATGCACATTACATTCTTCCAACAGTGCACAAGGCTTCAATTTTTAACCATCCCTGCCAACACTTATCTCTTGCCTTTCTGATGATAACCATTTTAACAGGTATAAAGTGTTATCTCCTGTGGCTTTGATTTGCATTTCTCTGATGATTAGTGATATCAAGCACCTTTTCATGTACCCACTGGCTATTTGGATGTTCCATTACTCAAATGTTTATTCAGTTCCTCTGCCCACTTTTTAATTGGCTTGTTTGTTGTTGCTTGCTTTTTTTCAGTTGTATGATTTCTTTATATATCCTGGATATTAACCCCTCATCAAATATATAACTTGCAAATATTTTCTCCCATTTCATAGTTTGCTTTTTCATTATGTTGATTGTTTCTTTTGCTGTGCAGAAGTTTTAAATATTATGCAGCATGTTTCTAAATAGCTTCTGTGAATCATCTCCATTCTATCTACCTTAGTTTTTGGAAATAACAGCTAAAATTAATACTTTTTTTCCCTTGTCTGATATAGAAGTCCAAATATTATTTATGCATTTGGTCCATTTTCTCTGTATTGTCTACTGAAGGCCTTAATGTCCAGACACAGTGCATTTACCATAGTCTGGTAAATAAGCTAATCAGATATCTTGAATACATCATTTTCTCCTATTTAACTGACTTTGAAGTCTTGTGTTCATTTTGTTTTCCAGTTATTATATAATATTCACATTAATTGCTTTTATATGTTGTATAATTAGAGAAATTTTATAAAAATATACATTTAGCTTTAACCTCACAATAGATATTTGAGACAAACAACATAATCTCCACTTAACAAAGCAATAATATCCTAGATATTTTATATGAAACAACTAGTTATTAACAGAATATAAAGGCCTCAGTCTCTTTAATAACTCTAGTGACACCTTTTTATCTTTTTGTTCTAAAATCTCTCCAGGGTTGATTTCAAGGATTTATCAATGTTTCCAGGAACTAATTTAAGCACATAAAATGTGTTTTTCTTTTCATTTCCAAGCAATGTCCTGATTTTTTTGATTCAGGTTCTTGATAAAGTTCAACAATCTCAGTTTTATATTTTCTCAGAATTTTTAGTTCATGATTTACCCAAGCAAAACCCTTTTAACTAATATGAAGCAGTTGGATATACTATATTTCCTCATCACATCTTGCTTTTGATTCTCTATTAGTAATGTTAGCTTTACCCTTTCAAAATTGAAGCCTTCCTTTTATTTTCAGAGGAAAAAGACCAAAAGATTATCATAATGGATTCTTCCTATGGTACATACAAAACATTGGTAACAATTATGTTTGGGAATTAGCTTAGATGTTTAATTTTCTTCCTGATTTGTGCAATCCAATAATATTAACATCCCTTAGTATGTTGGCTCTTAAACTTAGATGATTATGCAAATAATTACTATAATCTGGGATCAGACAATGTTTTTTGTTTAGACAATATTCTTTTGCTACATAACAAATTCCCACACTTCAGCAATTTGTTTTAGTCTCACAGTTCTGTAATTTACAAATTAAAGCAACCTCAAATGGGTCTCTGATGAGGGTGTCTCAAGTCCAAAATCAAGGTTTTGGACAGGATGGGGTCTTATCTGGAGGGTATAGGAAAGAATCCTCTTTTTAAGCTCATTCAAGTGATTGACACAGTCATCGTCAGTTGTGTCAGAGCAAGGTGGTTAAATTCAGGTCCTTATTTCTTTCCTGGCTCCCAATCAGAGTCCATTCTTTGCTCCTAGAGGCTACTTACATTCATTCTCATGTACCATCTTCCAGCCAGGGGTAGTCTGTCAAATCCCCCTCATGCTACATTGTCTCTTACTTTCTCTTCTGCCACCTGCCAGAGAAACATACATGCATTTTTAAAAATAACACATATTATACAATGGACATATTTACAGTGCAAAACTAGATGATTTTTAGTATATCTATAGAGTTGTGCATCATCTTAATAAATTTTAGAACATTTTGTCGCCCCAACATTGATAAACTTCTTCATTGAGTCTTTGAATATATTTCCTTAACTGAAGTTTTCCAAAAAATAAAGTGGCTTTTTAATATTTCAAATGTATTTTTCTCTTTGTGATTATTAAATTTTGATTAATATATATTTACTTATAAATGAAGTAAAAAAGACAATATTGCCATATCTTCAAGGTTAAAAATCTGAAGAATATAAAAAGTAGAAATATGAAATAAGTTCCTTAACAAGCAAATTTCTACTAATGTATCAAATTAAACCATTTGAGTAACATATAAGTATTACATAATCTCAGAAATTGTACTAAATTAGTAAAGAAAGATTCCTTGCAATAGGTAAGAGTTGAATTAGATTTCTTTTGTGGTAAAGATACTTACATGAGAAAAATCCTCTTCACAAATTTTTAAGTGCAGAATACAATATTGTTCAATATAAGCACAGTGTTGTAGAGGAGACTCTAAAACATATTTATCTTATAACCAAAACTGAATGGGTTTTAAGAGAGCTCATAACTTATCTCTTTATAAGATAGAAAGCTATAAGATATATTTTCATATGTGCTTTATCTCTTTAAAGGATATAAAGATATATCTCTTTTCATGTGTGCTTAAGATGCCAAATTCTTTGGTTTCCTACAGTAGACATTATATAATAACATGTTATATATATGTGTGTGTGTGTATGTTATATAATAATGCTAGAAAAATTGTGAGCATATCCAGGCCTTCAAAATAAAAAATAATGCCAACAAATGATAAATATATCTACATATAAATGTTTCTGTGAAACAAGTATTTTCTGCATAAAAATACATAAAACTCATTTTATTTGAAAAACATTTACAAATTAAAATATGCTTCATAGTTAATTCTTGTTAACACTAATTACATTGGCAAAGAAGGAATGCTATAAATACAAGTAATTGGAAGGTAGCATTCTGTTAATACAGTTTGAGGAATGTGGTGCAATGGTGATTTGATATAGACAATTCAAAGGTAAGCCCGGATGATATACCACAATAGGGATTACTCATGTGGCTGACAAGTTAGAATTGACTGATGGTGAACACTTATCCAGGCTGTCATCCAGAGGCCTCAGAGTATCTCCACAAGGTATTGTCCACAAGGCTGTTTCAGTTTTACACAGCTTGGAAATTGTGCTCTAAGGGTAAATATTCAAAGACACAGAAAGGAGAAGACTCAAGGTTTGGGTGAGGAACTGATACATTATTTCCACTATATTTTATTGGTCATAGCAGTTACAGAGCCCAGGCAGATCTGGGGACACGTAGTGGTGGCTTACACCTTGATGGCTGGAGTGTCAGTGAACTTGTGACTATCATGCTTCCAAAATTGGCCCTCTGGACTCTCTCTCTTCTTACATTCTACAATATACGACATACACTCACCTCCTCTCAAGATCCTTAGACCTTTCCATTAATAGCATCAGGCTTAGGTTCAAGGTCCAGTATGTTGTTACCTAATCAGATCCAGGCTATTCTGTACATGGTTATTCTAGGATACTCCTCAAATGTATCAACTATAAATTAAGGAGAAAGGTTATTTTCTTCCTATTCCCACATATCAAATATAGCTCAGCCATAGATATGTCACAATAGACCTGTTTAAACGGGGAAAAGCCGCACACATCTAAAAAATGGGAAGTCCTGGTACAGAGCATTTCTGAAATCCCACTGGACATGTATTCCTAGTTCCCTTTGGTCTTGTGTAGAACATGCATTTTTTATGTATTTATTAAGTCTCACTTCTCCTGCCAAGGCTACAGTCCTCAAATCTTGACTAGGACATTTTTTCCATCTAAACTTCACTAAACTACTAAGGTTAAGGTTAAAGGTTGTTTATTATTTCACCATAATTTATTCTAACCTGATGAGTAAATGTAATATTTTTAAAAAATCTAATTCAGACATCAGCAAACATTTTTAACAAAGTGCCAGATGACAAATATTTTAGGCTTTCTGGGCTAAACATGTTTTTCTGTCACATATTCTTCTTTAGATTTCTTCCTCTGAGTAATCATTCTTTTTCCACAAAGTAGTTTTGCAAAAAGACCCTTCTCTACATTTTTCTCTGTAAGTCTCCCATGTTTGAATTTTAAGATTTTTAAAAGCTCCATCTTTAAACTGGAAAGGTGTAATAGGATTCTTAGAAATCATATCAGATATATCCTTAAGTTCTGAATTATTTATAAGACTGATAGCCATGTCTAGCATGCTAATTTTAAGGGATATTTTCCTTGCAGGTTTCTTTATTTCATCATTACCTTGAAGCTGTTTCTTAACTTACTGGAGAGACTGAAACAAATGTAGCTTTATTTTCATTAGTGGCAAATTAAGGCTCTTTTGAATATCACATATAGCCTGTGCAAGAATTTAACAGTTCCATATTTAGCTCATTTTTTTCTTCACATACTTTATTTAATCCAGCCTTTCTTATATTTACTCAACGTCTTTCAAGTCTTCACCAAGAATTCCTTCCAATTTTTAATAGTTTTCTAGTTAAACATGCAGGTTCAACTTGCAACAATGACATGTGTTTTGTTTTATTATAGCAATTTTCTATTTGCAGGCACAAGATTTTGTTTTGGCTTTCTCCTGCACATGAGATTACCCCAAAATATTGTGGCTTAAAACAACAAATTTGTACCTACTCATAAATCTTCAGGTTAGGTCTGACTTAGTGGGAAAGTCTCAAATCTACTCTACATATGTCAACTAGATCAGCCCCACTGTGGATCCACTTCCAAACTGGCATACTCACATGGCTGGCAAGATAGTGATGGCCTTGGCCAGGGATTACACAAGTCTCTTGGGGAGGTGCTTCTGTTTTTCTCTATGTAGGTGTCTCCAGCGTCCTTGTAATTTCTCACAGCGTGGTAACTTGGTTCTAAGAGTAGATTTTAAAACAGGGAGTAGATGAAAGCGGCTAGTTCTAAGACTTGGGACAGAAAAGTGTCATGGCATCACTTTTGCCATATTCTATTGGTAAGAGTAGTTACCATGACCACCCAGATTTCAAGGAGTAAGGTCACAAATTCATATCTTGATGGGAGATATGTCAACTAATTTACAGCCATCCTTTATCCACCTCAGGAGATAATTATATCAAATGTTCTATAAAGGCAATAAAATTTTGGTTTTGAAATAGATTTTTTCCCTTATATTGCATTTTTCCTTTGTTGTATTAAAACTTGCAAAAATAAAACTATAATGTTATTGTTTTTAATGAAATAAAACTATAGAAGTAAAAAATATATATATCTCTGGCACCATAAGTAGCTGATATGATTCTAAGTACCTGATAAAAGTATTCCTAAATTACCCCATATTATCTAGTTTTCCAGAGCAACATTTAGAAAATTGATATACTATTAAGACCTTGAGGAGGAATCCTATTGTCTATAGGAAAATATTGTTAAATATTCTTACATAATGGGACAAGTTTGATTGCCTATAATGATTTGTTTTTCTCGGTGGAGTTGTGGAGATACTGATATAAAACCTAAATTTTTATGTTGTTTTTAATTTCAATTTATTAATATTTTATTTCATTTTGTGTGGGCTTATTGTTTCCTCAGGTCAGATATTAACTGTATCCCAATTTCTTGATAGTTAGAAACCAATAAAAAATTAATAGGAGGAGCCTGAGGGAAAGCATGCACTTAAATCAGGTGGTGGTATTTTAATATTCCAATAACTTTCATCTATATGAAAATAAAATCCCACTTCTAAAGTTTTAATGAAAGGAACACATGATTTATTCTGCTGGATGTTCATGAATCCCTTAAGTGCTTTTTTCATAAAATAAACCGCTTAATGTTGCCTTTCTTATAGTGTGTTTCCAAAACACTGGTTCTAGAGAATGTTAACACAGTACAACTTAGATTTAACAAAAATGTACACTTTTAACATTATGGGTTTTCTCAGAGCTGTGCATCTTGTAATTTGCATTCTATATCTCCAAACGTATGACATTCATTTAAAATAAATAAATAAATAAATAAATCTGTTAAAGGAGATTCATTGAGGATTGAGGATTCTAGATTCACTCTTAAGAAAATAATGTTTTCCACTTTAATTTGAAAGAGATTTAATAAAGAAAGTGTAGTTCTTAAAATTTATTGAAAATACTTGGATAGCAGAGTTTTGCATCACTTCTTAGAATGACTTATTGCATAATAGCAAACTAACACATTAGGGATCTATAACTCATGCCACACTCAGAACAATGAGTTGACTACCCTTGAATCAGTAAACTAAGCCCAAGAAACTGGCATCACTACTATTTTCACCTACATAACTGGTAAATAAGCACTAATTCTGTATCTCCCCCCCTCCATCATTGTTTTTGTTTTTGCAATTCAGGTGTCCACAAGATCCATGGATTTTTTTTTATTCATTTGTTAAAATTATTGCACTAACACACTGGTTAAAAACATTATATGTCTCAAGTGCACAATTTTGTAATACATCATCTGCATGTTCCATTATGTGCTCCCCACCAGAAGTCTAGTCTCCTTCTGTCCCCATGTATGTGACGCCCTCTTCCTCCTCCAGCCTTCCCTCCCTCCTTCCCCTTTAGTACCACCATGCTGTTGTCTGTCTATGGGTTTGTTTAAACCACATACAAAAATTAACTCAAAAAGGATTAAAGTGTCGAATATAAAACCTGAAACAAGAAAATGCATAGAATGAAACATAGGCACTAAAAGTATGGATCTTAGTCTCAGAGAGTTTTTTGTGAACTTGAACCCACAATTAATTGCTTTTTTAAAAATGACATAAACAACTTTCTTTTTTAACAAATTTTTCAGTTACAGTTTACATTTAATATTATTTTGTACCAGTTTCAGGTATATAGCCTAGTGGTTAGACAATCATATATTTTATAATTTTGATCCCCAGAAAGCTGAAGACTGGATGTTGGTAGATAAAGATTTTTATTGCCTTTTAGTTCAATTCTGAGTGTGTCTAACTAAATTCCAAGATATTTGCCATTAGAGTTTTTAGGTATGTAAGTTAATTTGCTAAACTTTTCAATATGTAGAGAGGTGGAAATAGATGCTCAATGGTATAGCTCAAAGTCATTTTACTTCAAAATAGTGAGGAATTGCTTCATGGTCTCCTTGACTGGGTGGTTGCAAATAAGAAATTGTCTGTTGGTTTGACTTACTGCAATGCAGCTGTTTTTGGTGTTGTATATGAATATTTCTATTACTTTGCCCCAGCCTTGACTGCCACAGCCACAGAAGATTTTGGTATTTACTCTTCAAACTTGATGTTCTGAAATGTAGAGAGCAGAAAATTGGTTTTGTTTTTCTTTTAAATCACTGCGGCCCCCCATTTCATTGACCTTTTTAATTTACCCTACACTGGAGTGAAAAAGGTAAACTGGTAATAAGCATCAACTTCACTCGTCTTTGAGAGTGTAGGCTCTGCTTCTAACTCAGAGCCTACATGGCTAACACAGCATTTACAGGTCTTTTTTGCAGCCATAATTTTAAATGTAAATTAATTTGTGCAAATTAATCTGAAATAAAATGCAGTTCAAAAGTTGGAGGGTAGAAATGAAGAAACAATATTCCTATTGTAGCAAACAGGCTAATTTGCCAAACTCTCATGTTGCATAACAGCAATTATTTCCTCGGGCTCCAAGGAACAAAACATAGTAACAGCAATATTCAAAAATTATGTCAGCTTATTTTATTAATCAATCATTAGCACAACAAATAGACATAACCAACAAAAATAAAATTCAGTCTCCTTTCTTTGGTCAACTTTCACTCATTACAATTCCATTTGTGCCTCTCTTTAGACTCTGTAAATATGAGGGGTAACTCTTAATGATCCTCACCACTGGGGAGTCTCTAGAAATGAAGGCATATTTTGCCTCCCATTATGACATGATCCCCTTTATTGTCTGCCCACCCATAGCAAGGTTCAAAATTTTATTCTGTCTCACATAATTAGATGTACAGAACATTACTTACAACTACAGACTAAAAGAATATATATATTCTTTTTCTCCCCTGAATTGGTGCTACAAATCAAGTTTCATCAAATCTTAAAGGGTTGATTTCATAATTATTGTGTTTTCTGGCCACAATACAATTAATTATAAAATTATAAATTATTACTAATAAAATAATATTTTAAAAAGCTCTACATGTTTGAAAATGAAGCTATATATTTTTAAATAATTCATATCAATGAAAAATTAGAAACATAGAAAATATTTTAAAATAAATGTTAATGAAGGTAATTTAAGATGAGGTCAGTTTTATTGTGTTATATATGTATGTTAAAAGGAGAAAAACTGAAAAACTACCTAAGAATTCATCTCATAGTATTAGGAAAAGAACAGCAAATGAAATACAAAAGATAAGAAAAGACAGAAAATAACAATGAGATGTAAGAATAGCATATAATAGATGACAAGCACAGACAAAAGTTAATTCTTTAATATTGTTAAAAAATTGATGAACTCTTAGTGAGACTATAAGAAAAAAGACAGGTATAGACAATCAAATCAGAAAGAGATCTTTTAGATTGTAAGTCACAATAAATGTATATTATGAACAGCTTTACAAATACTTGTAAAAATTTTAGAAAACTCTTAGAATACAGCTTATAGAACTGAAGTGAAAATAAAGATAAATTATTTTTTAATTAAAATTAGAAAAACTGAGTTTGAATTTTAAATTCTTTCCACAAAGTAAAGTACATGATCAGAGAGGATCGTTTGTAAACTTTACCAAAAATTTAAGACAGAAAGATCTTCACTTTACCAGTGTAAGCAGAAGATAGAAGAAAATGGGCTATTTTCCTACACATTTCATGAGACCACCATATCCTTCATGACATAAGTAACTGACAGACATAAGACCCCAAAATTAAAGGCTATTCTTATTTATATTGGTGCAAAAAACTAAAAGTCAAACAAATGAACAAACAAAACTTGAAAATTTCATAGAACACATATAAAATCATACAAAAATGCAAATGACCCTGTAGGAAGGTAAGACCTGAGCTTTATTTGAAAATCATTATTAAATCTCACTCACACAATAAAAATGAGAAAAGTATCTGATTGTCTCAATAAATGAAAAGACATTTGAAAAACTCCAAAATCTGTGATAAACTGCTCTTGACAAGTTAAAAGCAGGAAAATGATCTTTAATACGATAAATGGTATTTACAGTGTCATTTGCAAAACCATGTTTAATGGAGATTTATTGAAAATATTCCTTTATCAATACAAGATCAGAATGCCTATTATAGTTACTTTAATTCAGCATTGCGTTGGTGGGATTAAGTAGTGCATTAAAGCATTAAAATTAAATAAAATTTATAGTTTTGGAAGAGAAATATAAAATTATCATTATTTTATGCAAAATGTTTTTATAGAAGTAATATCCAAAATTAGTTGTAAATAAATTCTAAAAGTTAATAAGTGAGATCTGTAAGTTTACTTGATATAAGGTCAAGATAACCATCTTTCTATATATATACTTTAGTTAGACAATAGCATTTTATTTATTTTTTAAAAAGATATAATTTAATGTAGTCAAAATATATTTTTAATAAACTGTCAGAGAGGGTGAGAATTCCTCGCCTCTAACTTTCTTCAGTTCTTACAGCTAAACTAATAATAAAATAATAAAATTGACACAAGACTAGATTTACAGGTGAAAATCCAATTTAATACATTCCCTTGGGAGAACCACAATACTATGCTCAAATCACAAAATGAGACTCAAAGAAATGATCAAACCTTTTTATACTTACAGGAAAACACACACAAAAGCACAGTGCATTTGTGAGAAATTAACAGAAAAGAAAGTTAGTGCTTTGGACATTAATGAATGAGGAATTTAAACAAAGTAAGAAATTAGATAAAAGGCAATAAAATTTGGGTGATAAACACAATGCAATACAAAGGTGATACATCATAGAACTGCATACTTGAAACCTATATAATTTGATTAACCAATGTCACCCCAATAAATTAAAAAAAAAGAAAAATTATTTCATTACACAGACCTTTCCTCTCTGAGTAGTTTAACTCTAGTCCTAAAAGGGTGTCTTCAGACTTGGAAAGGAAAACTTCCACATGGGGGTTTTACTTCTTACATTCAAGGAGACAAGGGAGGGTCCATTGCTCTTTTGTCACTGGCTGCTGGTCAAGTAACTTTAACAAAGTATCCTATAATATGCCATCATGAGATAGTTTGAGGTAGCTTTGTTGGGCCCCAATAATAACAACTACATAAAATTAAATCTAACAAAAGATCTACAAAGCCTCTAATTGGAAAACTATAACCCATTATTGAGATACATTTTAAAAGACCTAAATAAATGATTATATACCTTAGCCATGCTACAGAAGACTCATGAAAATAGGTTAAATTGTTCTAAAGATTCAATGTCATTGAAGAAAAAGACCCCAGCTTAATTTTTTTTATATTTAGAAATTAAAAACATATTCATAAAATTCATGTGAAGTTACTAAAGGCCATTTATAGAAAAAGGTCTTTGAAAAAGTAGAATAAAACATCATCAAAGGTCACAATTTTAAAAAGTTACAGTACTTAAGGTTATATGATGTTCGTTCAAGAATAGGCAAATCGATCAATGGGTAAAAGACAGAGTCCGGAAACAATCTACAGATGTGTGAATACTTGGTTAATAAAAAGAGTAATTCTGGGGAAAAGAGAGTTTTTTAAATAAATGCTGCTGTGCTAATTGGATAACCATGTTAAAAATATAATGATTGGATAACTATATCTTTTCACCATACAAAGCGATCAGTCCAGAATAACTGTGGATTTATTTGTGAAAGATAAATATGAAAAAACAAACAAAATTAAATAAATACATATCTTAGAATTTACAATTCAAAAAAATACTTTATGTCCTTTATGGAGAAAATCATAATAGGTGGCATTTGGCTTTAAACTACAGGAAACATTTCTAAATGTAACCTTAACATTGGAAACTTGAAAAGACACCACCAAAAGAGTGAAGTCACAGAGCACAGTTAGAAGTTGTTTGCAAAAGCATAGTTGACAAAGAATTCCATAAATCAAAGGGAAAAAATAACTCAGATGAAAATTTGAAGAGCTCAGAGATGTTCAAATGACAAAATTAACACAACCTTGTTAATAATCAGTGATTTGCAAATCCAATCCTCAGTGAATGCCATTTACATACTCAGAAGAATGGTTAAAACAAAGGCTGATTATCTTTAATTAACTGGTGGTAATGTAAACTGGTTCAGAATCTATAAAGTTATCCCCTAAAAAATTTCGTCATCATTGGGTTGTGATGTGTACTTTTTAAAGTCAAGCACTTATCTTATTTAACTTTAGGGAGCAAGATGAAAAACATAGAATAATAAATCTAATTCTGGATTAATTTTATTTCTTATGCTATTAAACAAAGCTCATGTACAAGAAAAAATATAAAACATGCTACACGAAAGTCTCTCTCTTAAAACTAACATGATTTAATGTATTAAGTAACAATCTCATATACAACTCATACATTTTAACATGTATTACGGAAGAGCAATAGTTGCAATGCATTTTATTGTGTTTCAGAATTAAAAAGATTTTTATCATTAGACATACATATATACTCTGACAGATTCAATTAACACAAGCTGTAAAACAGTCTGTAAAATCCAGTTGGGAGACTAATCTCTCAATTGTTTAAAAAATATCTGGGAATGTTTATAAAAAGCATTTTCATCATTGATTTGATAAGACAGCAATGTATACATAATGTCCTAGACAAGGAAGAGTATTTAAACTGGCATTTGGAATCCTTCTCTATCCCTCTGACCTTTTTCTTGGCTGGAAAAAGACTTGATTTAAACATTCATGCCGCCCGGCCCGGCGTGGCTCAGTGATCGAGTTGGTCAACCTGGGATCCAGGAGATCAGGGTTCGATTCCCGGTCAGGGCACAGGCCTGGGTTGCGGGCTCGATCAATGACTCTCTCATCATTGATGTTTCTATCTCTCTCTCTCCCTCTCCTTTCCTCTCTCTGAAATCAATAAAGATATATTAAAAAAATAAAAAAATAAAAATAAACACCAAGAGTTTAAAAAAAATAAAACATTCATGCAGCAATTAAATACTTATTATCTACTGTATTTCTTTAAGATCACTAGAGTTAACTTCTATGGTTTTAAAGATAACACACATCATTAAGGAAAACCAGGCAGGAATTTTATATTGCTTCTAAATCTAAGTCTGTCCAGATGAGTTCACATCATTCCAAGGAACTCTTGTTTCTATTTTTAGAGTAGGTAAGCGAGGTTGTTAACAATGAAAAAGAAGTGAACTTTCATCTTATCTGTTCACTTTACAGATAATGATAGTGGTCTGTTAAGTGAAATGGTATAAAATAAAGGGAGAAAAGGGCTAATTAGTATTTTTTTGTTCAAGTGTTCAGCCATTAAATTACACAGTGTCTAGTACAGGAAAAGTGCTTATTAAATTACTTTAAGTGAATATTAAGGCACCCATATAACTAAAATGCTTATGTGGCACATTGTATTTACTTGATTAAATAGAAACTGTAAAATAATATGGGAACTATGGTGCACATAACTAGTAGGACAATGGTAACATTTTCCATATTGCAGTTTCATTGCTATGCCTCATTATAAAATTTAGATTTGATTCATAATTTTCTTTTTTAAACAGTAAATTAAAATTTTGTTGTTATTGTACTTTAAAGGATATCAACATTATCTTATTTACTGTGAACATGAAAATCTGATCTTTCGTGTAAAATTTAGCCACTTTCTGCCCTAGCGGGTTTGACTTGGTGGTTAGAATGTCAGTTCATGGACTGGAGGGACCTGGGTTCGATTCCAGCCAAGGGCATGTGCCTTGGTTGCAGGCTCGATCTCCACTCCTGGCCGTGGCTTGTGCGGGAGGCAACCAATCAATCTGTCTCTCTCACGTCGATATTTCTTTCTCTCTCTCTGTCTCCCTTCCACTCTCTCTGAAAAGCAATGGAAAAAATATCCTCAGGTGAGGATTAAAAGAAAAAATAGCCACCTTTTGTAAAGAATAACTTATTAGTCAATGTTTTTACAAAATAATACATAAATATAATTATTACTTTTTAAATAGCCCTGGCTCAGTTGGTCTCCAGTTGGATTCCCTTTATCTATAAGTTAGTTTCTGATTTGTTTGTTTGGCGTGTTTTTGTTGTTGTTTTTTTAGATTCCACATATAAGTTAAATCATATAGTATTTGTCTCTCTCTCTCTGACTTATTTCCCTTAGCCTAATACCCTCCATCCATACTGTCACACACGGCAAAATTTCATTCTTTTCTATGGATGAATAATATTTCATTGCATATATGTACCACATCTTCTTTATCCATTTGCTTACTGATGGACACTTAGATTGTTTCCATATCTTGGCAATTATAAATTATGTTACAATAAATATAGGGGCATATATGTCTTTTCAAATTAGTGTTTTGGATTTCTTCAGATAAATACCCAGAGGTGGGATTGCTGGGTCATATGGGACTTGTATCTTTAATTTTTGAGGAAGTTCCATACAGTTTTCCATAGTGGCTGCACCAATTTTTAATCCCACCTACACTGCATGAGGATTCCCTTCACTCCACATCCCGGCTAACACTTGTTTATTGATTTATTGATGATAACCATTCTGGCAGGTGTGAGGTGGTATCTCATTGTGAGTGTCATTTGTATTTCCCTGATCGTTAATGATGTTGAACATCTTTCTTTTTATGTACATGTTGGCAATTTGTATGTCTTCTTTGGGAAAATATCTATTCAGCTTTTTTGCTCAATTTTTAAATTAAATTTATTATATTTTTAAAAAAATTATCTGTATTGTTGAAAGTATTACAGATGCCTCCACTTTCCCCCCAATTGAGCCCCTTCATCCCTTCCCCAAGGGCCTACCACACTATTGCCAGTGTTTATGGGTTATGCTTATATGCATATAAGTTTTTTGGTTAATCTCTCCCCACCCCTCTCCCCCCTTCCCCCTGGGATTTGTCAGTCTGTTCCATACTTCCATGTCAGTAGGTGAGTGGATAAAAAGATCTGGGGCATTTACACCATGGAATACTATGCAGCTATAAAAAAGAAGGATCTCTTACCCTTCGAGACAGCATGTGGAACCTGGAGAATATTATGCTAAGGGAATAAGCTAGTCAGAGAAAGACAAGTAACACATGATCTCTCTTATATGTGGAATATAATGAACAAAATAAAATGACAAAGTAGATCTAGATACTCTGCTCAATTTTTAATGGGATTTTTTTTGGTGGTGTTATATGAGTTACTTACATATATTTTGCGTAATAGACTTATTAGGGTGATCGCTTCATAAGTTATATATATGTTTAATCTCTATGTTGTACACCTGAAATATAATATTGTATGTCAACTATAATTTTAAAAAATAAAAAGAAAATACTGAGTTCAACCATTAACTCCAAACAGTATATATTTTGTGATTTATAAAATATAGTATACAATATATAATTTATGATATAACACAAAATCTAAGATTCAGGAATCTGGTAATGCAAACCAACTGTTTTTAAAGAGCAGGAATTTAGAAGGAAAAAATAGCATTTTTACTTTCACATTATAAGGGTTATCATATTTTACTCACTTTCTGAGCATCTGCTGGCTGCCTCAGAATCCTTTCATAGAGCCTTTCATACAGACAGGCTTTGTACATATGTGTGGAATAAATCTACAGGTTACATTGTTTGCAGCGTTTTAACAGTATTAACAGGAACAAGTTGTGGGATTTAGCATGGGATTTATGCTATTGCAATGCAGGCACAATGTAGCTCTGAGTTTTCTAGATGAATTTAAACCTCCTAGTTTGGGGGTTAATGGTGGATAGAGTGAAAACATTATAAAGTAATCACTTGGGCAGTAAAGCCTGGGCAGGCATTTGCCATATGGGCATATTGCAAGTAATTTGCAAAAGGTATTCTTGCTAATGTTTACGTATAGGAGTATTGATGAAGAATTGAGATGGAACGCATTTGAGCCTCTGCTTTCCCAGTAAAAAGAAGAAAGCCGCAACAACCCTTGAAGCTATCCCAAATTTATATGACTAAAAGTCAGTTGCTCTGAGGATCCTCATTTCATTCAATTGACTTCCTTTCTCATCTAAGTTGATTTGTTAGCTACTGAATTTATTTATAATCCTAGAGCTCAATAAAATGCTTGACACTGAATAAGTCCTAATTTGTTATTTATTAACAATTTTGTAAAATAACTTGTCTCCCTTCTATTTTCGCTCTGGCAAGTATTCAAATGATACTATTAGGATTCATTTCACTTTGAAAAAGAAAATAGACTTTGATTATTTCGAAGAAGTTGACTAGATTTTTGTAAACCTCTGAATGATATAGAAATATGAACTATTTAATGTATTACAGAAATGTACACTTGAAACCTATCTAATCGTATTAACCAATGTCACCCCAATAAATTTTTAAAAATCCTATACTCTCATAGAGTGAGGTGTAGGTGAAATATGTCATCCAAACTTGGCTGTTCGTAATCCCCAGGAAATTTCTGCTAGAGTTAGTTATAAGAGAAGCTGCTTACCAAATGGGTTTGATAAGCTGGGAGCACAGAGTTCCTGGACTATTTCTGGCAACCATGCCTGTCACCTATGAGAGCTTGCCAGATATAGAGGGGTTAGTTATGATTTCAATATTTTCTTTACTCATTAAATATGCAACAATATTTTTGAGTTTAAATGCCTTTTTAGCACATTTATTATTTCACAAATGGTGGGCAATAGTTATACAATTATTTAAAATCATTAACTTAATGCTAAGATTAGAGCATTTGCATTAAGGATATCAATATTCATCATGAAATTGGAATTCTTAAAGCCAGTATGTTATCAATAAAGAATGGAGAGAAAAATCAAGAAAATAGATTATAGAACTTCAGTGGTATGCTTGAAAAATTACTTGGCATTTATTGTCAAAATAATTTAGACACCTACACAAATCATTTAAAATTAAATACCATATGGATTAATAAGTTTAGTATAAAAATTAGAGTACAAGATTAGAGTACAAGTATGTAGAAGTAAACAGGCATTTATTTTCTGAAATGGGAAGGAAAAAATTATAAATGGACAAAACCAATTTCAAAATTTTCCATATCACTAATTCAATGAATGCAGATTAAAATAACTTGATGCTACTTTCCCTATGAGTTTATAAAGAAATAATTTCTTTTGCTAAATGTTGTAAAAGTTGTATCAATTGAACATTCTAATGCATTCTTGAGAATACTTAATTGTAAAGCTTCTTGAAAAAACTTTGCTAGGTCATTCCATAGCTTACAATTCTGTGTACAGTTTAACACAATAATTCCTCTACCAGAAATTTTGAAGAACTGTCATTGAAACTTAGGCATTTTTACATGTAATTATGTTATCAAGCTTTATTTTATTTATTTTTCTTATCCTCACCCAAGGATATTTTTTCCATTGATTTTTAGAGAGAGTGGAAAGGGGGGAGAGAGAGAGAGAAACATTGACTTGAGAGAGGCACATTGATTGGTTGCCGAATGGGGCCTGGGATTGAACCTGCAACTGAGGTATGTGCCCTTGACTGAAAATTAAACCCAAGACCCTTCATTCCATAGGCCTGTGCTCTAACCACTGAGCCAAACTGGTCAGGTCATCAAGCTTTATTTTTAACAGAAAAAATAAATACTGTGTTCATCTATGGTGAATTGATTAAATAAATTATGACACATACTATGCATTTATTAATGGTTTTGTTTAAAATGTTTGATGAACTATGCTTAAGGATTACTACTTAGTGATAACTGCAAGATTCAAAATATTATATGTATAATTATTCAAATTTCACATTCCTATAACGTGAGAAATATGAACAGTAATTATTTCTGTGAAACCTTATTAGTGTCATTGATTTTTATTTTCTGAATATTATTTATGGAGAACATGTATATCCTTCACATCAGAATGAATCCAAATTCTAAAATAATACAAACAAAAATGGTTTAAATGACTTTAGTTAGGTATATATAATGAAAATGAAGATGCTCAGATTTCACATTCTTTTTTTTTTAACTTAGGTCTTGATACTTTATTTTATATTTTTCTAATTTTATTTTTGTTTAAATATTACAGATGTCCCTTTTTCTCCCCAATGACCCATTCCACCCTGTCCCCTCTGCCTCCCCATTCCCTCTCTTAAATCATATAGATAAGAATCCTGCAAAGATTTTCTTTTTTCTTTTCTTTTTAAAATATGTTTTCATTTATTTCAGAGAGAGAAATGGAGAGGCAGAGAGAGATTGAAACATCAGTGATGAGAGAGAATCATCTATCAGCTGCTTCCTGCATGCCCCCAACTGGAGCTGGAGCCCGCTACCCGAGCATGTGCCCTGACTGGGAATCATACTGTGATGTCCAGGTTCATGGGTCAAAGTGCAACCACTGAGCAACTCTGGCCCAGCAAAGGTTTTCTTTAAAATATGATCAAAATATGCATGGCTCAGTGGTTAGGCACCGGGGCAGGCACCATCCCAGGGCAGTCACTGAAGGGTTGAGGGTTCTATTCCCAATGAAGGACATGTATCTGGGTTGCAGGTTCAATCCCCAGCTGGTCCGGGCACATGTGGGAGGCAACAGATCGATGCCTCTCTCTTCCATCCATGTTTCTTTCTCTCTCTCTCTCCCCTCCCTTCCCCTTCCCTTCCACTGTCTTTAAAAATGGGAAAAATATCCTCTGATGAGAATGAACAAAAAACAAAGAAACAAAATAGTGTCAAGAAAGTCCATTCAATTAACATGGATTGCCCACTAGAAAATAAAGAAGCTAGTCAAATTTCTAAAATAATGGTATTTCAATTATTATAGTTTTTTGTGAGAGCAACTAGAAGATCTAATTTTTTACTTTTTAAAAAAATTATAATTCTACTGTTTGACTTATAGTTGAAGCAAAATCATAGATGATATTTTAGCAAATAAAATATTTTATGCTCTGTTTTAAGTTCCTATTGCTGCTATAAAAAATTTACATAAGTTTGATAGCTTACAAACATCACAAATTTCCTAGTGTAAAGCTTTGGAGGGTAGAAACCGAAAATGGGATTCATTGGGATAAAATTAATTTATCCTCAGGCCTATGTTCCTTCTGGAAGCCCTAAGAAATTTCTTTCCTTTTCCAGCTTCTAAAAGCTGTCCAAATTCCTTGATTTGTGGCTTCATGTTACTCTGATGTCTGCTTCTGTTGTCACTTTTCCTTTATCTTTTGCTCCTGTTATCACATGAATTTTGTATCTGCTTCCATGGCAACACTACATTCTCTGGCTCTGACTCTGCTGCTTCCCTTTTATAAGGCCCTTTTTTAATTACTTTAGGTTCACACCAATAATCTAGGATAATTTCCCCATTTCAAAAATATTTAACTTAATCCACCTGCAAAGCCTCTTTTGCCTTGTAAGGTAACATATTCACAGGGTTCAGGGATTAGGGTATGGCTGTTTTTGGTGGCTTATTTCAGCCTACCATATGCTCATTGAAGATTAATATTAATTTGGAAGATCAATTAAAATAGCTTTTTTTGTGTGTGGGTAAACTGATGGTCTAATATAACTTTTTTCTTTATGTATGATATATGGGTAATTTCTGGTTAAATTCCTGACAATTTTAGAAGGTGATTAATCAGGTACATTGGCTTTAGTGTATAGATTAGTTGAGAAACTAAATAGCTTTTATATATTTTACAAATTCAATGCTATATCAATAAAATATACATGCAAGTTATCACAGATAAATCAATAAATATCACAATTTATTTAGATACCATCTTCTTAAACATCATCCTAAAGGTCTGCAAGTTATAGGTGTCTAAACATATAAGATATGTACCATCCAAATTTTATGATTAGTTAGAAAATTTTATTTATATTATTTAGTATTCAAAATACATTTATATTATTTAGTATTCAAACATAAGTTCTTACAGTTCAGTGAAAAATGTACTCTTAGAGTCAATGAAATTAAAAGTCTAAGCAATTAATCAATCTCAGTGATTAGCCATCTTTTCTCTAAATAAGTAGAGGATTAGGTAATGTATTTTAGTATACCTACCTTCTTTCAAAATTTGAAGCCCAAGGCATGGGTAAATATTTTTAAATTTTTTGACTATCAATCAGGGTATGGGAGAGTTTGATTTTGAAAGCCTATAGCTGTCATAAATAGCCTAAATTCACTGAATTGAGTTCCTTATAAGTACATGTGTCCTTTAATCCTGGTCTAGTTACACAAAAATAATTCACTTTGGCTCATGTCAGTTTGAAATGACACCCAGAGGAGATATTAAGAAGTTCAGTATATATGCAAGTCTCATGTTTCAAGGTATGAAACTCTCAAATCTTGGTAGTTAACCAGAGCATTTAATTTTTTATTATATTACATAAAAGTTACAGGTGGCCTTGGTCTTTGTTGCATTAGGTTGGGCTCAGCTGGCCTCAACTCATCTCTGCTGGGCAATACCTGCCTTCTAATTCTGGGCCCACAGCTAACAGACTATTCACTACGTGGAAAATGATTCTTTCCTTGCAAATAGCAAATTCTCAAAGGAATGATGGAGAGAGAAACTATATAATTACATATAAGTTTTTGCTCAAGAATAGCTTATGTTATGTTCATATTTCATTGGCCCTGGCAAGACACATTGCAAATCCAAAGTCAATGAAGTGGAGAAGTATAATCTTACTACTCAAAATAACGGCAGCAAGGCTAAAGAGAGAACACTCAATTGCTAACAGTCATAAAATTTAACATATAGAGAGCATTAAAAAACTCGCCCATTTTAGGTACGCTTCTCTTCCTTAAATGATAGCAATACAGTTATAATTCTATTGCAGACAAGTTGCTGTCTGCCAATATTATTTTCATCAATTACTATTTGTCTTATTAATTCACACTTATGACTCTTACTTTCACTGGCTCAGAAACTGGATTATTAGAGCATATCTAATACAACTGGGAGGTGCTACTTACATAAAAATTCACATTCATTGCATATAATAGATGTTTCTGTTAAACTATGCTTGAGAAGCATAAATATAAACATGATGAATTTATTGTACTCTTTTAAAAGTTTTTAACAGCCAGTATCCTGGAAGACGCAGATCTGCGCCCTATAATACATTCTTGCTAAGTATTGTTCTCTCTGTGACTCAATGTGCCTGTCTATTAGGGCTTAATCTTCTTTCTCACTGACACATATTTTCTTTTCATGTGCTTAGACCCTCATACAAGATATGGGTTCTGGGGTCATTCTGACTCTTCAGCACTACTCAACATATCTCCATTCTGACTCATTACAAGTTCATCCAGTCTTTATTTTTGGAATTTGTGTTAGGGGTACTATTTGTTGCTGAGCATACAATGGCAAATGATGTAGATGTAATTTAGAATTGTCCTAATATATCAGTTAAAGTTTACAATTTAACACTACAAATTTTCCAAGCCCTAAAGCACTACTGGAGAGAAAGGGAACATAACATTTAAAAGGGGTTTATTGTTAATCACTAAAATTGGGTTTAAATAAATTGGGTTTAAAAATGCATGCTTGGTACTAATGTCATGCTTGAGTAATGCATTTCAATCTGGTTTAGACTCATTATAGAGGACTCCCTCTCCTGTCTCTGTCTCATGTTCTATGTATGTGTGTGTGTGTCTTTCTCCATAGATAGATGATGATGATGATAGATAGATAGATATAGATGATAGATAGACGATAGATAGATGATAGATAGATGATAGATAGATGATGATAGATGATAGATAGATGATAGATAGATAGATAGATAGATAGATAGATAGATAGATGATAGATAGATAGATAGATAGATAGATAGATGATAGATAGATAGATAGATAG
Source organism: Miniopterus natalensis (assembly GCF_054644295.1). Taxonomy (NCBI): domain Eukaryota; kingdom Metazoa; phylum Chordata; class Mammalia; order Chiroptera; family Miniopteridae; genus Miniopterus; species Miniopterus natalensis. The sequence goes on from NC_142082.1 coordinate 47,504,936, forward strand.
ATAGATAGATGATAGATAGATAGATAGATAGATAGATAGATAGATAGATAGATGATAGATAGATAGATAGATAGATAGATAGATAGATAGATAGATAGATGATAGGCAGATAGATTAGATAGATAGATAGATAGATAGATAGATAGATAGATAGATAGATGATAGATAGATAGATAGATAGATAGATAGATGATAGATAGATGATAGATAGATGATAGATAGATATAGATAGATGATAGATAGATATAGATAGATAGATGATGATAGACAGATAGATGATAGATAGATGATTAGATAGATGATAGATAGATAGATAGATAGATAGATAGATAGATAGATAGATAGATAGATGATAGATAGATAGATAGATATAGATAGATGATAGATGATAGATAGATAGATAGATAGATAGATAGATAGATGATAGATAGATAGATAGATAGATGATAGATAGATAGATAGATATAGATAGATGATAGATTATAGATAGATAGATAGATAGATAGATAGATAGATAGATAGATAGATAGATGATAGATAGATAGATAGATATAGATAGATGATAGATGATAGATAGATAGATAGATAGATAGATAGATAGATAGATAGATAGATGATAGATAGATATAGATAGATGATAGATGATGATAGATAGATAGATAGATAGATAGATAGATAGATAGATGATAGATAGATAGATATAGATAGATGATAGATGATAGATAGATAGATAGATAGATGATAGATAGATAGATAGATAGATAGAGATAGATAGATAGATGATGATAGATAGATAGATAGATAGATAGATAGATAGATAGATAGAGATAGACAGATAGATAGATGATAGATGATAGATAGATAGATGGATAGATAGATAGATAGATAGATAGATAGATAGATATAGATAGATGATAGATGATAGATAGATAGATAGATAGATAGATAGATAGATAGATAGATAGATAGATGATAGATAGATAGATAGATAGATAGATAGATAGATAGATAGATAGAGATAGATAGATGATAGATGATAGATAGGTGATAGATAGATAGATAGATAGATAGATAGATAGATAGATAGATAGATAGAGATAGATGATAGATAGATAGATAGATAGATAGATAGATAGATAGATGATAGATAGATAGATAGATAGATAGATAGATAGATAGATAGATAGATAGACAGATAGGTGATAGATAGATCTCCCTCACATAAAGTAATTTCTGTTAAGTAGATGGAAACCTTTTATTCAATTTAAAGTTCTTTTTCAGAATTTTTGGTATTTTTTTTATCCCCTCTTGTTGGTTAAACAAATAAATAGAAATTTAAAACTGGAAAATTAAAAAAAAACCCTAATTTTAAGATCCTGAAATTATATAAAGTGTTCTCAGTATAATTTGTTGCATTGTTTTCTATGCCTAATATAACAAATTACCACAAAATTAATGGTTAGAACCAATACAGACATGGTCTCTTACAGTACTGGACTTGAAAAATTCAAAATGGATATTAATGGGCTAAAATCAAAATGATGGCACCTCTACATTCCTCTGGAGGATTGAGGGGAGAATATCTGTTCCTTTGGTTTTTCCAGATTCTAGAAGCTACGTGAATTGTCAGTTTGTGGTCCCCTCCTTCTTCAATACAACAATTCCCAGTCAAATTGTTCTCACATGGCACCATTCAGACACTGGCTTTTCTGTTACCCTACATTATGATTATATTGATGGAGCTTCACAATCCAGAATAATTCCATTTACCATGATCCTTAACTAAATTTAACATGTAAAATCCCTTTTTTCTGTGAAGTCATGTATCTGCAGTTTCCATGGATCAGGATTTAGGTATTTTGGGCAGGGGCATTATTCTGCCTATCACATCTGTCTTCTAAAAGAATTTCACAATGAGAAAATTAAAATGATTTCTCTTTAAATGTAGCTGAAAGTACATTTAGAAACACAACACCAAAGGCATGATCTAAGAAAGAAAGACTTGATAAACTGGATTTCATTAAAATTAAAAATTTCTGCTCTGCAAAAGACATCAAAAAATGAAAATCTAAACTAAAGACCAGGAGAAATATTTGCAAAAGACATAGCTAATAAATAACCATTATCCATAATATACAAATAACTCAATATTCAATAATGAAAAAAAATCCATTTAAAAAAAAATTAGATGGAATACCTTAAGAGATACCTCACCAAAGAAGACATACAGATGACAAATAAGCAGATGAATAGATGCTCCAATCATATGTAATCAAGAACTGTAAATTAAAATAACAAGACACCATTATACATCTATTGTAATGGCCAAATTTCCAAACACTGTTACCACCAAATGCTGGTGAAAATGTGGAGCAACAGGAACTCTCATTCACTGCTAGTGAAAATGCAAAATGGCATATTCACTTTAGAAGGCAGATTGGCAGTCTCTTATGAAGTTGAGCATACTCTTAGAATATGCTTCAGCAATCTTACTCCTTGGGTTTTACCCAAATGAGCTGAAAATGTATGTCCAAGCAAAAACCTGTACAAAAATGTATATAACAGCTTTAGTCATAATTACCAAAAATGTCCTTTACTGATGAATAGATGAATGAACTCTGATACATCTAGACAATGGGAAAATACACAGCACTAAAAGGAAATGAGCTATCAAGCCAAGAAAAGACAGGGACCTTCAATGAATATTATTACTAAGTGAAAGGAGCCAGTCTGAAAAGGCTACATTCTATGTGACTTTAACTATATGACATTCTGGAAAAGCAAATTGTGGAGACAGTAAAAAGGTCAGTTGTTGCCAGGTGTTAAAGAGGAGAGAGGAAGGAGTGGGTGGATTACAGAGGATTTTTAGGGCAGTAAAACTACTCTGTATGATACTCTAATGGAGGGTATATGTCATTATAGATTTCTCCAAAACCATAGAATGTACAACATAAAAAATGAGCTGTAAGGTAAACTAGGGACTCTGGGTAATTATAATGTGCCATAGTTGGTTATTTCTTGTTAACAAAAAAAGAAAAGAAAACAAACAAAAACATTCTGATGAGTGACTTTAATAATAGGCAGGCTATGCATGTGTAAGCAGGGGCAATATGGGAAATTTCTGTATCTTCCATGCAATTTTGCTTTGAACCTAAAGCTGCTCTAAAAAATAAAATTTATTAAAAATACATTTAGAGCAACCAAGCAAATTCAATTTGATCAGTAGAGTTGTATCCACTTCAAATATCTTGAGTATTGCACAGTACCAGACATTATTAGGGATACTGGTCATTTTAAATATTAGTATTAGAAATGACACTATTCTTTTTTACATATAGGGGTGGGCAAAAATAGGCTTACAGTTGTAAGTATGCAAAACCACTTACTCTTGTGTTATTAACACAATAATTAATAATAACACAATAATAAATAAACAAACCCTTGTACTGTTTGCAAAGAGTATTTTTAGATTTGTTTATTCCAAGATAGTTTCTAATTCCTACTCATGATATTAAGCCAGTTTTACTGAAATTACATGCAATTTTATTTTTTTTTAGACTGAGTTATATTATTACTAGTTCTATACAGCAAGTTCTATTATTTTTTAAGACCCAAATTAAATGCCCCTTCCCTGTGATATCTTACCTAGTCATTCTAGCTAAACTAAGTTGCTTCTTCTGTGATTTCACAGGTCACTGGTCTTTTATATCTGCCATTATATAATATTTATTTATTAATCTAAACAGATTAATGGAAGACACTTGGAAACAGAAAGTATCATATTTATCTTTGTAATGCCTGTAACTTGCTAGCAGCAAATAAAATGTGCTCAATAAAATTTTACTGTTTATTAAGTTAGTAATTAAATAGAGGTGATTGGATCATTGACTTAAGAAAAAAGACATATATTACAATGGTAATTTTAAAAATATACCAAGTATTTAAATATGACCTTCATTTATCTGCCTCTGGTTTTCCATTTCTCTGGCTTTTAATATTAAGGCCAGTAACAGTAGGAATTTTACATTTGGTACTTTCGTCTCTCCAGGTGATCATAGTAGCTTTATGAATAGTAGCTTTATGAAAAAGCAGTTGGCTCTATTTCTGGGAGCCACTCTGAGAGTTTTCACCTAGGAGTTTATTATCCTAAAAGTCTTAAAGAGTTATTTTCATGTCAACTAATACACTCTACAGTACTTTGCAATAGGTGATTCTGGGCTGATTCCCCTTTTTCTCTAAGTATCATCAATTCTAAAGGAGTCCAGTATAAGCAGATGACATTCATGTTATTTAAATATCTGCTGACAGTTAAAGAACTATTTCTGTTCTATCATGCCATTTATGTTCCTTCAATGCTTGCTAAAATTTCTTGGTGATTCCTTGGGAAAAAAATGATTTAAAATTTTCATTATTGCCTTTGCTACTCAGTAAAGGAATAAAAGTAAAAAATACAAATGATATAAATTAAACAGCAGTCAAGTTGTCATTTCAGAATAAGTATTCAATATTAAAACATGCAACTTCGAGCTGAAATACCTTCATATTTGGATATAAGTAAATGATGGGATTTCCTTGTTGCCAATAAAGCCACCTTTCCTTTTACCACATTCTGGCATACCTGCTATTTCCTTATTTGGTTAGCCCCTGATATTAAGGACCATACAGCTGTTAAATAGAAAAGTAAATTTCCTGTATCTTTTCATAACTTGACAGTAAAGACAAGCTTTAAAAAAGCCAGAGACAATGGTGTGAAAGGAGATGAGAATTGTTTAGATTTTATGCTTTGTATTTAAATAGTCACATGTTTAAGACAAAAATAAATAAATAAGGAAGAGCTACTTATTTAGTTCTTTCCACTCTAGGAGATACACACACACACACACACACACACACACACACACAGAGTGGGCAAACTAGATTTATAAAGAACTCTGTGCCAAAGTGTGCTTAAGTATAGCATGAATACAGCAAGTAGACTACAAGAATGTGTAAATCATGAAGGCCAACAATTTGAGCACTTACAAGATTGAACCTAAGTGCACTGAGCCATTGTGAGAATCTTTTGAGTTAATAAAGCTATTGTAATAATTATAACCCGCATATCTTTTTCTTTCTTTTTAAAAAAATATGTTTTATATTGATCTATTTTAAAGAGAGGAAGGGTGAGGGAAAGAGAGAAACATTGATCAGCTGCCTCCTGCATGCCCCTTTCTGGGGACCTAGCCAACCTGGGCATGTTCCCTGACTGGGAATCAAACCAGCGACCTCTCCGTGCCGGGAAGATGCTCAATCAACTGAGCTACACGGGCAAGGCCTGCGTGTCTTTTTCCATGTGAATAACAGTAAATCTACTTTTGCCCACCCTGTATATTTCTTCAAGCAATAGAGTTATTTGTTTTTCCCTCCTTAGAGCTAGAGGGAAAGAATTCTGATTGTGGCTCAGTCAGGTTATTTACAGGGTTACACATATAGTAAGAATACATAAAATGATATAGATGCCAGGGCACTTTTGTATACCACCTCCAAGTTTCCCTAGAAAAGTTTCTTGTGTTATAAACAAGTCATCACTCTTCGACTTATGGTGTACAAATCCTCTCTGAGTTTCCAAAATGTTGAATTTGAAGACAAACCAACACATTTCTCGACACATTCCTTCCTAATTTACTTAAATCCAGTATACTTCTCTTTGCTTTGGCTGGAAAACTGGATAATATAACTGCCTCACCGCTGTGTAGTTTCAGTGAGCACATTCCCTTTGATGCCATAAAAACAAGCTGGGCCCTTTTCAGTACCGCAGTGCTACTGACACACTGCCCATATGAAGATTAAAGGAATTCTTCAGAGAAATCCTGGCCCAGTTGACAGAGTTAGATACATTCAAACCCTGACTTCTAAGTGACTCCAAAGAATTCTGCAGCCATCACAGTCTTCTGTATATTAATTTCTCTAAATTCTAGGAGCATAATGAGTTATGATTCTTAACCTTTGATGTTCTTAATGTCCTACTGAATTTTAATACTCGGAAAAGAACATTATACCTGTGAATTATTACCACATGGCATTGGTTTTGTTTAGAGCTAACACATTTCTCAGTAGAGATGGGAGAATATTATGATAAACACTTAGCCACTGGGATTATTTTAAGATGTTCCTTTATATTCCTTAAGTTTGGAGATAATTCCTGAATGCTTTTGTACCTTATGCATAGTTGTATTACTTGTATTCCTTTCCGGAATGCACTTAGTTATTATTATCTAGTTATATTTCCAGAAAACTTGCATTTTAAAATGCTATTTAAAAGTAGGATCGGTCAGCATCATCTACTTTTTAAATTTTTATTTTGGTTGAGCTTCCATTTAATTCATGGAATGACTCAGAAATAGTTGACATTATGGAGTCATCCTATCCATTGCCATAGTGTGAATTTCCATTAATTCCAATGTTCCTTTCCATAACTAATAGTTTTTAAGGTTAATGTGTTTATTTTTTATCTGTTTGCTTATTTTCTACATTGTTCTACAAACCACTTATTAGATATATCTCTTCACAGGCAATATATTTTGTTGTTATTGGAAACATGACTTTTATTTTAATTACTATGATTTGTATATAGACATGTTCTTAATTTTTTATGATTAACTTACAAAAATCATATATTATAAAAATAGTTGCATGTATTTTGCATTAGCTACTCGTTAGATTTCTGAGTATATAATCATATCATCAACAAATTATTCAAGTTCTACCTTTATTTTTCTTTTTTTCAACTTCTACCTTTAAATTTCAGTTTTTCAAAAACTTTAAAAGCATTAAAAAAAAAAATCTTTATTGATTTCAGAGAGAGGAAAGGAGAGGGAGAGAGAGAGAGATAGAAACATCAATGATGAGAGAGTCATTGATCGGCTGCCTCCTGCACACCCCCAACTGGGGATCGAGTCCACAACCCGGGCATGTGCCCTGACCGGGAATCGAACACCAATTGCCTGGATCCTAGGTTGATGCTCAACTGCTGAGCCATGCCCAGCCAGGCAAAAAAAGCATTTTTTTATATAAGTAATTATACAAGATTTGCTGAAATAAAATAGGCTTTTCCCAAATATAAATTTAATTTTATTTATTATTTTTATTTTATAATGATTTTTCCCATTTTATAAGTGTGTATTTCTTGTACTGCTTTAAGAATCTTTTATTCTTCTGCATCAGCAAGTGCATATTAGATGGTTGCCTTTGTTTTTTCTTCTCAGCATTTTTAGCTTGAACTATAAAACAGGCACTTAAGTACTTTAAAAACTTTGGGGAAGAAATTGTCCACTTTTACTTTCCCTGCACTCCTGACCTACAACCCCCACCGCCAATCAAACAGAGCAACTGTATCTGATAATGGAGATTGAAATATGCATAAGCATAGTTCAGATCTTCTCTCTTCTCTCTTTTTTGGTAAATACTTAACTGATCTTTCTGGACACAGGAATAAGGAGAGAAAAAGGAAAGTCTCTTGTCTTAGGGGTAGCAGTCTCCCCTGCAGCGGGCTGGGCATGAGTCATTAGATCTGTAAAATGAAGAACCCCAAAATCTAGAAATGAGGGAAATAGTTGAAAACCTGGTTTCAGCTACACATTTAAGTTGTGCTTCCTCCAGATATATCATCGAGACCAGGATTTGATTCTTATATACTTATTTCTCACATGGATTGGAAGGCATTAGAGAAAGGTCGTGATAGCAGCTTCACAGGTAACTACACTACATACAATGTGACTTAGCTAGGACGTCTGGAGAAAAGACTTTTAGAGACAATTATAACTATGGAGACTAAAGCTTCTGTCATAACAAGGTTAGCAGGCTTTGGTGAGTGAAAAGACAGGCTGCTAATTATTCTATGCTCCACAACGTCTCCGGACTGGTGTTCCAATGAAACAGGTCACTGTCTTAATTGTTACACAGAACTAAGTTTAAAGTCAAGTCTTGGGCATTTGTAGTAATTAACCACTCTGATTTTCTTTTTATCTTACTTTGTACCTTTCAAAGCCAGGAAAAGAGCTACAGACAAATAAACTTATTGAATCCAAGTACATCTTCCAGATGTTTCCAGATTCATTCCCTAACACATGGTCTTTTGATGACTGTGATTGCTAGTCATATAAGCACTGACTATGGCTTAGTGATTCACATAGAAAGATTGTGGGTTCCATCACAGATAACTATCTTCCATTTAAAGAGTGTAGCTAATACATAGTTTATAAATATATAAACTATGTATTATATATTACATAGTTTATATGTATATAGTTTATATTATATAATGTTAAAATGTGAACTGCTTTTTAAAAAGTCTTCCAACTTTTCTGTTTGATCATTTGTATTATAATGTGATACTGAGTTAGGAATCTTCATATTTTATTTTCTCATTTATATATTTGATATCACTTAATTCCATTTGATATATACTTGTTTTTATTATTTTATTAAGATAAAAATTATCCTATAGATTCAGGACTTTAAATGCTAATTACTTTCCTATTAATATTTACATAGAAAAAAAGTAAAACACTTAAGTGCTATTAACATAAGAATTAATTCTTAAACTTTTAAAATTCTGTTTCATTATTAAGAAGCATTGTGGTTCAAAAGACATGAAAAATTCTCCCAATTGACAATTAGTGCTTTTATCATTTATCCTACTCTTTTTTTAAAAAATATGTCTTTATTGATTTCAGAGGAGAGAGAGAGATAGAAACATGAAAGATGAGAGAGTCAGTGATAGGCTCCCTCTTGTATGCCCCACACTGGGGGTCGAGCCTGCAACCTGGGCATGTGCCCTGACTGGAAATCAAACCTTGATCTCCTGGATCCTAGGTCAATACCCAATCACGCCAGCCAGGCTATCCCAATCTTAATATTGTTCATGCTGACTAGCATAGGAATGCAATCTATATATTTAGTATAAATGGTGTGTCACATGCTCTTTCTGTTAGAAAATATTAACTACATAATTGCTATAGTATGCATTTTCAGCCTCTGAAAAAATATTAGATTAAATGTTGTTCTCAGACAGAACAGAGCGAAAATTAAGCATTTATAAACCAGAAATCAAGACAAGAAAATAGATATTATACTAAAGCTTAATGTTCAATTGTACCAGTATTGAAAAGGCTAATGTACATAAAGCAATAAAAAGATAAAAATGTAAGGAATATTGTTAAGTAAATATGGTTTGACTATGTAATAAATGGCACTTTCATATCAATATACATGATACTTTCAGGAGGGTAATTTAAGGATCTGTTGTATAGATACAAAGGGAATGTATATTTCTCCCTTACTTGATTCAAATAAACACTAACAAATGTACACCAAAAAAATCTAGTAGGAGCCATGACTTACGGCTGATTTCTTGTGTATCCTACATGAGGCAAATTTATTGTGTCATTTAGCCTGAAATAATATTAAAGCTATGCATTGATTGTCATATGGAAAACAATAAATGAAGTGCTGTCTTTGCACACAGGTTGCATTTTTTTAAAAATGTGGTTGTGACTTTTTACGTGAGTAGACCATATCTACTTATCAAGGCAATTGGGCTTTTTCAGACAAATGAACACAGTAGCAAATATAGAGTGAACCACAGATTTCATCTGTTTTCAAAGATATACAGAGGATGTGCTAGCTACTGCTCTGCCAACTGTTATCTTTCCTGACAGTTAAAGTAGGGGAAGAATTACTCTTGGGTATTACTTTCTTGACTCATAGGAGGATAGTTTAGAGGCTTCTGAAAGATTGGTAACATGGAAAAAGACAGGAGATGTGGTTGTGTGATAGATCAGGGATTTGCTAAAAAAGAGATTCTAACACCTTTTCATCAGCTAAGATGGTGACATGAGGGATAATTGAATGAGAACATGACTAAGACAGCAACAGCCATTGGGATGACTATATTATCCTTAAATGTGACAAATCCACGCAGGTGAAAAATTCAAAATGCTTGCTTTGAACTCATTCTGCAATCAGTAAAAAGGTTTGGAATGTTGCCTGCATATATTTTGGTAGATAGACTTTAATTGTAGTAAGTAATGCCATTGCCCTAATAGCCATTGCATGGTCAGTACCTTTTGTAGTACATTGACTAACAAGAATATATATATGTAAACATTCAAAACAGTCTAGATGCTTTTTATCTTTTTTTAGGATTCCTTCCTTACTTTTACAATTAATATATCTCCCTTTACCTATCTTGCTGGAGATACTTTTTCTACCTCAAAGAATAAATATAAG